>NC_088306.1:11654929-11803128 GCF_032854445.1 Liolophura sinensis
CACGACTGAAACCAAAGCATGACAGACAGGCAGACATTGAGACAGACATTGAGACAGACAGACAGACAGTGAGACAGACAAAGAGACAGACAAATAAATATCCTCGCACTTAAGTAAAAACAGACACTTAAGTCAACACAGAACATGTATTTTACTTAGAGGTTGTCCACAAGGAGGTGTCAAGTTACAATGTATTATACCTACTTATGAAGCACAATATCCTAAAGATTGTTAGCTATACATGTACATGGGTCATGCTCCTCAATACAACACATTCTCCTTAATACAACATATGCTCCTTAATACAACACATTCTCCTTAATACAACACATGCTCCTTAATACAACATATGCTTCTTAATACAACACATTCTCCTTAATACAACATATGCTCCTTAATACAACACATTCTCCTTAATACAACATATGCTCCTTAATACAACACATTCTCCTCAATACAACACATTCTCCTTAATACAACATATGCTCCTCAATACAACACATTCTCCTTAATACAACATATGCTCCTTAATACAACATATGCTTCTTAATACAACACATTCTCCTTAATACAACATATGCTCCTCAATACAACACATTCTCCTTAATACAACACATGCTCCTTAATACAACATATGCTCCTTAATACAACACATTCTCCTTAATACAACACATTCTCCTTAATACAACATATGCCCCTTAATACAACACATTCTCCTTAATACAACATATGCTCCTCAATACAACACATTCTCCTTAATACAACATATGCTCCTCAATACAACACATTCTCCTTAATACAACATATGCTCCTTAATACAACATATGCTCCTTAATACAACACATTCTCCTTAATACAACATATGCTCCTTAATACAACATATGCCCCTTAATACAACACATTCTCCTTAATACAACATATGCTCCTTAATACAACACATTCTCCTTAATACAACATATGCTCCTTAATACAACATATGTGCTGGTGACTACACTCACTTTACAACACTGCCACCAAGCACTAGTAAGTACACTGTCTACAAAAATCCTAACGAAAACCAAGGAAACTGGGGTCACAGGGCTGAGAAGTGAGGCAGAAAATGAAAAGACACAACTGGTATCTCTTTCTTTTCAGTTAAAGTATGCGCAGCATCATTTCAACCTACATCAAAATCAGTTCATTGATGAATGTTGACTATAGTTCCATGTAAGGCCAATGGTGGTGAGGCTAAGCCAAAACAAGCCAAAATGTCAGGCATGGGCTCTAAAATTTCAACTTGTCTGGTAGTGACAGTGATGTAAAGTGAGCGTTTATAGTGGCGCGTGTGCTGTTAGGTGTATGTATACATGCAAATATATCACAAGCACTGAGGCAAATAGTTTCACATAAATCACCTTGATGGACATCACACCTCAGTAGTTCTGCACCATGTTGTGAAGTAGGAAAAAGTGGAGGGCAGACAAAGCGATACAAAATAGTCTACAAGCAAAAAAAAACCATATCACCACACAAAAAACTGATATACGTGTGCACTGACATGTGCTAATGTTGTCTGCATGTGTAAAAGGACGTGTAAGACACGACAACTTACAATGTTTTTACGAGTCTCCCCTGTCAAGAAGCACACCTACATGTAGGTCTGAGGTTTTAACAAAAACAGATGATGTCTCGAGGATGACATGTGTCAGGGTTTATACCGAAGCCTGTAATTTCACCCTGTGTCTGATTAACTGGCTCTGTGGTCAAACACGAATATGTTCAGGTCCACATTCTCCCTTGATATAATCACATATACACGCTTTTGTAGAAACAAAGTTGTGATTTGTTAAGGTGAAAGCAAGTTTACAAACACTAAGCATGTTTAATGATTGATTTATTTATTTGATTGGTGTTTTTTTACGGCATATTTAGGAATATTTCACTAATACAACGGCTGCGAGACTTATGGTGGGAGGAAAACCGGGCAGAGCTCAGGAGAAACCCACAAACATTGACATGCTAGCAAATCTTCCCATGTACAGAAGGAGAGGGAAGCCAGCATGAGCTGGGCTTGAACTCACATGCAGTGACTGCATTAGTGACTGCATTGGTGACAGGCTCCTGGGTTATTGCGTAACGCTGGTCACGCATGCCCCACATGCGTTAATGAGTTTACATATTTAAGACTGAAATTACTCGTGTAGTACGTCAGTATATCTTCTGAAGATCAAAAAAAAAATTCTTTATAGCTAACATGAATGTAATTAATGAACGGAGATAAATACACCTTTATTGTCACTAAATATAACAATATTCAGTGCATTTAAAACATGGTATCCCATCTCTTCTGAACTGAGTTAACTCTCCTCGGTAAACCATGGCAGTCTTTACAACAGGGTCCAATTGCACAAAAATTATTTTAACTTTTTCAAACAGTTCTCCTACATATATGCTATTTTTTAAATGCTTAGTATTTACAAAAAAATGGGCTTGATACAAATGCCATGAGTAACTTTGGGTTAATTTAGTTCACGTATTCACGGTTCAAACCCTGAACATGCCTGTTACTGTGTACTGAACAAGGATTATTTATGAAATTAAGCAATTACCATTGAACCAAACCACAAACTAATAGTTCAGCTTTTAAAACCAACAGTGTACATGTACTACCTTATAATAATAATAATATCTTTATTTTCATAGGGTAACAAACCCAACATGTGTTCTGCAAGTCATGATGATCATGTAATGTAAAACAAGGACTTATTTTACTGCTGGAAATTTTATCACTTTAGGGTAGGAAGATATCTGTATCCAGTGAAAAACAAAAACCACAACAATATGCCGTGATTTTTATCATATGTAATCTGATATATGTAATAGTTTCAAGTCGACACTTTTCCGTATGATCTTCCTTTTGAAATCCGCTTATCTCACTGATTCAGTTTTTGTCATGACCAGGAAAATGAGGATGCTGGGATTGTATAGATTTTGAAAGTTGTCATCTTCGGACAAAAAAAAAAAAAAAAATTAACCAATAAAGAAGCCAATCTATATTTGCCTATAGAATTAACAATACTTGATGTTTCTAACTGAAATAAAACGACTATATCTCTCTCTGACTGTCTGTTTCCACGGCGACAGGTTGACAGACAAGCAGACACATTGATGTAATGCCACTCAAGAACTTAGCCATCTTTCTATTTACACTTTCTGTTTTACCCTATCTGAAAACAATGAAAATTAGTTTTGGCACCATAAAGAAAGAGTAATTAGACATAAACCTGGTTTATTTAAAAATTTTTCACATTTGAATACTGTCAATATGAAGTACCTCCAACTAGCAAAAGAATTAAGCACTAAAACATTGAACTGACAATAAGTCTCTGTATATGTAAATACACAAACTTACTTAGCTGAAAAACACATTTTCCATGGTTAGTTAACGTATCAAGCACATGAACAGCCAATGAAAGTGATAATTTTGATTTATTTGATTGGTGTTATAAGCCATATTCAGGAATATTTCACTTTCGCCAGCATTTAATATGGTGGGAGGAAACTGGCCAGAGTAAGTGGTGAAGCCCAGAGCCATCCGCAGGTTGCTGCCAGACCTTCCCACGCACGGGGAAAACATGTAAGTACATACGTGCATTCTCAGGAAGTACATGCTGATGTAAATATATATCCAGAAGGGCATACAAAGACAGCGTAATCTATTTTCTATTCATCCATACAGAATTATCAGACTTCCGTAATCAAACTCATGTATAGGCTGAAAACATCAAAATGTCGTCGTGACACTACTGTCCTGCCAGTCTTTGTCATATCTTTGCCTAGCCTCACAAAAGTTCTTTGCTTCACTGATTTTACTTGGGCCAAAGAAATCTACTGTAATTCCCCTAAAATTTAGCTGTTTTCACACGACACATTTTGCTGCATTCTGACTGATTCATTCACCTTTTTGTGAATTTTGATTAATTTCATAAGAGAAAAAGTTAAGTGCTGCCTTCATAAGTGTGATTTACAGTCACTGTGAGTTCAAGTCCAGCTCATGCTGGCTTCCTCTTCGGCCGTATGTGGGAAGGTCCTCTAGCAACCTGCGGATGGTTGTGAGTTTCTACCGGGCTGTGCCTGGTTTCCTCCCACCATAATGCTGGCCGCCGTCGTATCAGTGAAATATTCCTGAGTACGGCGTAAAACTCCAATCAAATAAATAAGTGTGACTGAAGGGCATTTTTACCGGCTAACCATTAAGTGAAGTACAGTACATACATGTACAACATTCATTTCACTCATTACTAAAGGCAGAATTGCAATACAGGGATGTGGATTAACACACATGACAATGGAACTGGACAAGACAATTGTCACAAAAATTTCTTAACCTCAAATTCTGAATAAAATTCATGCCGCACATCACAAATTTCTGGAATAATATGAAATTATTTTTCAGAACTCGTATTATGAAGCCTACGCCTCCGTATAGCAACCGCACTAACCACAAAACTTCCAATTTGACTTCATACACAAAGGGAAACTGGGACATATACATGTATACATGCACTAAAGTTTCTAACTTTACATCGGTTCACCTGCCCTAGACAGCTGACATATACTTGACAGCCGATTACAGGTAGCAAATAATCAGAATTTCAGGCCATGCGTACTTGACCTGAAGAAAGTAATTTTTTTTCTCAATTTCCATAACCCTTTAGATCCTTTACCAATATGCTTATAATCAGTGCATAGATTTTTTTTTTTTTTTTTTTGGATTGGTGCTTAACGCCGTACTCAAAAATATTTCACTTATACAACGGCAGCCAGCATTATGGTGAGTGGAAACCGGGCAGAGCCCCAGGGGAAACCCACGACCATCCGCAGGTTGCTGGCAGATCTTCCCACGTACGACCGGAGAGGAAGCCAGCATGAGCTGGACTTGAACTCACAGCAACCGTATTGGTGAGAGACTCCTGGGTCATTATGCTGCGCTAGCGCGCTAACCAACTGAGTCACTGAGCCCCACCCCCACCCCCACCCCCACCCCCCCGCTACAAGTGCATAGAAGAGCTTATGGGTGATATATGTTAGGGATTTAAGGTACAACACCAGGAAACACCCTTTCTGTATACATGATAGAGAATAAGAGGCTCTCATTATGCCACAGGTACTCCTATTTACATAAACTAGGTTAGCCCTACATTTACCTATCTGTGCCTCCGGTACAGTAGATATCCATACATACATGTATATGGTCACACATTTACAATACTGTGTATGTCTAATGTCTAGACTGTCAGTACACAGCTTATGCCAATATTATTCCTCTCAAGAATGCGAACTGCCCTGTTTCCTGAAATGTCTCATCTTTCACTACATGAGTGAATCAAACAATGATTCTTTTTGTCAAAGCATCAGACATGCATGTATCAATTAAAACAGACTACATTTCATAAAACCACTTTCTGAACAACCCTCATTTTTTTCAAGATATTATCACGCACAATTTTGCTTCATTTATTTTGAGGTTCTTTTTTACTCCCAAATCTGTAAACAACGTGTAGCTTCAAGGACAGATTTTATCCTGTGATCTCTTGTGCTCTAATAAAACTGGATTGTTTAAATTTTTTGAGTAGAATTTTTTTCTTCTTTTGCATTTTTTTTTTCACTCAAGAAAACTCAATTTCACAAAACAAAAACATGTTGATTTAAATAAATCTTCCTTTCGCTTAATTAAAATCATAAATAAATAGAGTGAGACATTAGAAACCTGATAATAACATGTATCTATAAACAAAGCTGGACTCTTTTGAGCATTTCCTATAATTAATTAGGAATGAATGATAATAATAGTCATTTCGCAGCTCTATGAACATGATTAAGTTTTAAATGGCTGGTCCTGTTCACTCAGTATTAATGTATTCATGAAGGTAGTAGACAGGCTAAGATCAGTGTGTTCCACAGTTAGGCCAAAATTAAAACATTGTCTGTTTCATGTTACAAGCCCTTTATAACAAAGGGAGGTAAACAGGTCTGTTTTTCTTTCTTTTTTTTTTTTTCATAGAAGGAAAGAACAATCACAGAATTCTGTTCAAATGGTTCATCACAATTAAACTTTCTCATCATTGATCAGAACACAGGACTAAATTATGTCACCCAGTAATTGGCAATTTTCAAAATAAATAATCTAAGATCTTCACAATAATACACAAAATAAAACATTTTTATAAGCACTGCGGCGCAATTGAAGTCAACAGTTTGTGCAAGCATTTTCATGTCCTGTACAGAGGAGAGCAAACATGTGAAAACAGAACCAAAATCCTGTCCAGCTGATACTTTCGACACAGTGAAATGCAACTATACTGAGAAATCTGTTTCCATTTTTCCTGAATTTCCTTATTTTAATTAAACTTTTAATTAAATTTTAAGTAAAGTCTTAGATATTCTTCCTTCATGTGAAGGAACAAACATTTATTCTGTCCTCATTACATCATTTAATCAGAGATTCACAGAAGTCCAAATCTACACAACTGGAAATTCAAAATTGAGACTTTTTTGTGGTCAGATAGATTTTAGTTGTATTTTAAATGCTCTGACATTAGCCTGGTAATGATTTTAATTCCACTTTGGTCACCAGCAATTTTGTGAACGTGAAAGTATATATGATATATATATATATAGAGAGAGAGAGAGAGAAAGTTTAATTTCATTTGAGGTTCATTTCTGATCATGATTTTCTGGTTGGTACACACATATAATATTAAAAGTATATTATCCTGATCAGAGATGCTAGTATACATTGTACCATAAAACAGATATAGACCATGCATGTTCAGTTGTTGGTTGTTATATTAAAGGATATATAGGAACAAACAAACATATGTTTACTTATATCAAAAGTAAACATACGCAAAATACAGAGATGAGGCTTATCCTGCTTAGATTAGAAGTACATAATGAAACAGTTACAAACCCTGCATATGTCAACAAAAATAAACAAAACATAAAAGATTAGCTCCATTGGTACTTTCACCGGTGTTGAGTCCCTATAGCTCACAATCTGCTGGCCGGACTGCATGGATCCTTCTGTCACAACCGATATCGCTTGATTTGGCTATAAAAATTTATAGTCTGTGGACAACGAAAGCGTGCCAGATTCTCCACAGATACTACCATAATTCGCAGGTTTCTAGATATGACGTTACGACAACAGAGTGACGTCCCTTTAGGGCCAAACTGGTAATTTTCACATGCGGTCGTGTATAGAATATAGAGTACGAATTAAAAAGGATTTGACTGATCTTCTGAATCATGTTCTTGGATGGATTTGGGTTCCCAATGTTGCAAAAATAATGATGTTATCCCGGTACTTTGATCTAAAAACGATCAGTACCATCTTATAAGATAGGCAGTTAGCCCTACCGTGCCGTAAGGTGGCGACGTCATTTTGCCATAGGACATCACTCTGTTGTCGTAATGACGTAGCTCGAAAACTGCGTATTCCTAGATGTCCATTTGTGTCAGACAAAACCGACAGGAGAACGTTTGTGTCATCTACGTGGTCAGTATGAGAGCGAAAACCAGTCATCGCATCACCCAGTCGCAAAGCTGTACACGCTTTTCCAGGATCTAATACCGTAGCCTATCTTTCAAAATATTTGTCGTAAAACTGTTTTACTTAATGTTTCATCTGTTTATCATTTTCAGGATGCTAATTAAGAGGTTTACACACAGGGTAATTATAGATTAAGTCACATCATGGCTTCTGAAAAAGCACACAGTGGGATCATGGATTCGGCAATACTTTGCAAGGATTTTCAATGCATAGTCCCCGTCAGGTCTTACCAGCATGATGTCAACCGGCCAGGGCTCCCCGATCAACAAGATAGGCAGAAGGTCCAACTTTAATGGATTTTTAAAAGGAACTAGTTAACATAACATTTTTTTAAATGCTGTTTACAGACTAATATAGCGTCATATATAAATATAAAATATAAAATATTGTGTCAAGGAACATTTAGGGGGCGCTCTTGGGAATTTTTTGATGACGTGGGTTTGATGTAAAAAATCTTCTTTTTTGAGCCTGTTACTACAAAATTTAAGATCCACATGAAAAAGTTTCAATTTGTCACACTGATTACTAATGGCCCACGGAGATTTACATGTATATGTACACCCGGCCATCACTAAACTGATTTAAAGGTATCCCAGTTAATCAAAATTTCTTACAAAATTAACACAGTATATCCTAGAGGTATCTGAAACACAGAGCCGAAGTGATTTAAAGAAACAATCATCAGATGTAAAAAAAAACTATTTTTTTTTTTTTTTGAAGCTTGGTATTGCGTATCTCCCCTTCATATCCCTCTGGTTTATGACGTCACAGTGGAGCGATGCCGTTTTGTGCAGTTATGAACTGTGCTGATCGCACACCGAATTACAATGGGACTAGTTTTCATGCCTTCCCATCGGACCCCTCTGTGCGACGAAGATGGATAATCGCCGTACGGCGTGAGTTTCGTGCCGATTAAGCACTCAAAATTATGCTCCAACCATTTTGAGGAGGAGTATTTTGACCCAGCTTACAACCTAAAAATGGGGTTTGGAATTGGATTCCAAAATAGAACAGAAAGTAAAACCTACTATTTTCAAAATTCCCGGTAACAAAACGTGGATCAAATCCAATGTAGCCGACATTGTGCCTTAATCCAGAGGACCACTGTCCATCTGGAAATGCAACTTTCCTTCCTAGTGTGACTGCCATTGTTTCCACTTCACAACACTGTATCAGTAAACAGATCCATTTTCTATCCACCAAAGCATTTGGTGGTGGTGACATCAATGACAGTTCAGGAAATTATACCAATATATTCCCAGCTACATGTTCCAAAGCATAGAGTTTTGACAAGGAGAAAAGGTATCCACACACCTGACTAAGCTTTTTTCTTATTAAATTTTGTGATATCCAAACGGTATTTTTCCATGCCATAAAATGGGCTCATGTAGGGGGACTCTGATACATGTGAAATGACACAATGGTAGATCCCAACATAAAAGAGGCTCTGTTGGGGATTTTTTGATAACGTAGGTTTAAAACAAAAATCTTCCAATTTGTTACAGCAGATGTTATAATGTACAGGTAAGTTAGGTCTTAACTTGTCACCATGATTATACCATTCCAGGACTGAATTAATTTAATTCCCCAAAAATGAACTAGGCGATCTACGTAAGTGGGCTATGGGTAGAACCTCAGCTATAGTTTGAGTGACTTATCCTTGGAGGTGTACTGGCCTGTGTCCACGTTTCATCAGTGTTTGTAAGCATTTCGTGCGGGTTATAACCACAGCCACACACTTCTCGGCAATTCAATTTTGCAAGATTAGGTGTATTTTTAAGGTACAGCATCGCGAAAAGAATTGGATCTATATTTCTATATATAGATATATTCTATATTTCGCTGTCGTAAGACGCTACCAGGTGTGATGGTTTTGCAAGATTTCCTTGAACATGTTACCATGATTGTTTCACAATTTTGATTCCCTCTGGAAACAGGAAAGGACAGTGGTCATCAGTTCAGTACAGTATAGGCCGACATGGCCACACTATTTCACTGGTATCCAAATAGATACGAGTGAAGATACTTCACTCACAGATACACAGGTATCTTGATCTACGGCCATCGGATATCATCAGGTATCAGATAGGGTACACCTAGCAAAGGGTAATAAGGCCCCCTTTGCTCAACAGCAGGAGAGGAAATTTTGTATCTCAAAAGATAAACTGAGTGACATTTCAAACGATGGCGAAGGAAAGAAAAAGGTAATTAAATGAAATATAAAATCAAAAAAAATAGCACCTGTAAAAACACGAAAAAAGACTTTCAGTCAGGGCCTTTATAAAATTACACCCATCTCTCATGGTTTTAAATGCACTAAAAGTACAAGTTCTCAAAATTCTGAAGGGGTGTAGACACTAGTTTCCATATACACTATATAAGCAGATTGTCCGCCATCAATAATGGTGGTGCGTCATATCACACGCTGTAAAACTGCAACACTTGTACATACAATTGTATGTATCTCAAAACATCGCTGACATAAATAATATATAAGTCACTCTTCTAGGCCTCATAACAACTGTTTGTTTTTTTTTTATAACTTAAAATTCCTTTAATTACGGGTATGGTAATATTACGAATTGTAATTACTGTCACATGCCAGTGACGCAAAACTCTTGTGACACATAAAATCTAATGAACCGAGAGAGCAGTTAAAAAAATCATCATGGATGTCTATATTTGTATCATAACTGAATCTGATTCACATGATTTGTTAATGAATATCATAATCTGCATAATCATGAACATGGATTCGTGCAGACAATAGTTATTGGTTGACAATAGCAAGTGTGTCCAAAATACCGTGCCTAAAATGAGCCACCCAAAGCCCTAAAGTCCTTCACTAAATTCAAGGTGAAAACAAACATATTTATTTCATCCTCTGAAGTTAGTGAAGCACCGTGACAAGATCAAAGCAAAATGAATTGAGTGTTTTGATATACCTCTAAATCATCAGAAATGTATTTAGAAATTTTATCTCCATCCAAATTTTAAAGGTCAAAACCTAAAATGGAGCACACACTTATTATAAAATTAGAGTAATCTAAAGCTCTGATTGATCAAACTGAAAATAGCAAGAAGCACTTTGGGAGGGGGGGGGAATCTTAAACAGGTGGGAATAACATACACACTGGAGAGTCAATTTAATTTGGCAATAGTGAAAGTCACAGCTGTTCACAACTGTTCTTGCAGGGGGTCAGCCAGCAGTGAGCAAAAGGCCAATTATTACCAAACATGCCAGTTTGAACCCATTTTGTTTACGCAGGATGTCCAGATATCAAGAGCTGTCTAAATACCACTAATTTTCTAAGGGTGAATGGGTACCTGCCTAAAAATTAGGTGCACACCCTAACTGCACCCAACTTGCACCCAGGGTATAAAATTTCACACACCCTAGCTACTGTACATGTAGATTGTGCCCATGTCCTCTGCACTCTGCTTCTATGAAGGTGGCTAAGACTATAGCCCTCAGTCCACTTTTACTGGTTTGTTGAGAAAACTCATTTTATCACTTAGCCAGTATTTATGAGACACTTAATTGGCATGGGGGGAGGGGGGGGATATACACTGAAATTCAAGTTTTTTTTTCCAGGCATGAGTATTTCACTGAAATGACTATTCCATTTTCTGTGCTGGTTGCCAGGTTAAATATTCCATTTCTCACAAAAAAAGGCTTGGTTATTCACTCAGTGCTGCTTAGTAAACAGTGAAGAGAGTTAACTGTCCGAAATACTTGAGTTGTGAGTCTTCAAACTGTGGCTAAGGTGTCACTAGAACCTTGTACTTTGTTGAGATGGGGACTTTAATATTTATTTATTTATTTGATTGGTGTTTTACGCCGTACTCAAGAATATTCCACTTATACGGCGGCGGCCAGCATTAGGGTGGGTGGAAACCTGGCAGAGCCCGGGGGAAACCCACAACCATCCACAGGTTGCTGTCAGACCTTCCCACTTACGGCTGGAGAGGAAGCCAGCATGAGCTGGACTTGAACTCACAGCGGACCGCATGGGTGAGACTTTAATAAATATGGATGGATATTTACCTTTACGATGATCGACATCTCAGGATTTTAACCATCAAGTGCCCTGGTACCCTTAGCATTGTAAAGGCGTGGCTGAAAAGGCGCGATAGGTTAGTAATCGACTGTTTGCCGAAATGTTGCAATTCATCCTACCGGCCTGAAGGGGACCCAGCCATGACTACGCAACACCCTCATCCAGGGCTACCCTTAGCACAAATTGTTGGGAACCGAAAAAACGTTTTCCAGCATTTCCCAAGTCAAAAGTACACACAACCAATAAAGTGTTTCCCATCAATTCTGAACTCCTCATGCCTTATCTTCTGACAACAAAGCAAATTCTTTGTAAATGCTTTCATCCCTTTACTTTTTAGGCCACACCCAACCTAAACTTTTGTTTTACAGGCAGAATAAATCTTGTTCCAAAAGCGGAGGATTGTACAAAAATAAAACATCTAATTTGTGGGAAATGTCCACTATCCCTACAATTTCTACTGATGAAGGCACATTTACATGATCAAAAATAAAAAGGTGCATTTCCGGTTTTAGTTATATTCCATTCTTGGATTTTTTTTTAGCATCGGATAGCATATAAAACACAAAACAAAATTAGTGTTGCCTTTTAAAAAAGAATAAAAAGTACACTCAGGTTCACACTTAGAAATGCACAAATTCATCCACATCATGACTGTCAAACCACAATGACCAAGCACAATACCTATTGTAATCGGTGGACTCTTGCATTTCCCTGTAAGTCTGAATTCTAAAAGGAAATGATAACTACCCTGGTTACAAACATAGCCATTGTTAACATCAGGATCAGAGCAAGGTGTTAACGGAGACTCTGTCAATGTTAATGCCTTCTGTACATTCTAAGCTACCACAGCTTTTGCGCAGTTGAAACCACTAAATATTACAATAATGGTTGCTTTACACATCTGAACCTTCTGAACTGAAAGTTTAGCTGAGCTAGTCTGGACTAATCTCAAAATGTTGGACCAGGACACTCACAAACTGTGGGGAAAAAAAATGTAATTAACTCCTGTTTGTTTTCCTCAGTTTGGTCTTCTTTTTAAAATCAAATTATGTACATACACTATCCAAGTAGATCTTTAAAGACACAAAAGATTCCACCTTTCTACAGACTGTGAGTCATGTTGTCCATACTTGTCCATGACCCAAAGCTGAACTCCTAAATGTCCTTCTTTGCTCTAAAGACTTCTACCGGAGACACTATCCTTTGTTAGGAAACATTTTAAGCTACATTTTATAAAATATCTTCCTACATATTCACAGTTATATATGTGGGATTAGATCTTTCGTTTTTTTTTCTAGATACAGCCCTGGTATGCTACACATCTCTAAAGGAATATAGATGATGACCTTTTTCATCTTTCTTCCCAAGATAACTTTAACAGTACGTATAGCTGCACAGCTAATTTACTGTCTGGAGCATCAATTTGTGTTTTGAAGAAATACAACACAGTATGTACAAATCTAGTTTAAGAAATGCAGCTTAACATTGTGTTTTAATACAGCCTTCAGATCTGATTGTCACATAGGGTATGCTGGCTTCAGACTGGTAGGCCTAAACACCTAATCTCTGATATACCATTCTTTTCACCCATGATCTTCACAGCTCCAAAAATGTATATCACTTCGGGTGGCCCCTAAGGTGAATAAACAATGCATGTCTGTGAAAAAAAACACATTCTCCTGTGTCCATATTTGTTCCAGATGCTCATCGTTGCCTAGTTTCATATGACTTGTGAACATCGGAAAGTGGCAGGGAACAACGTTTAACCTAATCATATCTAGAAATAGCCTACTATTCAAAAAACAAAACATAGTTCCAAGTTTCAATAAAACACTTACATGATGTACGCTGATATTCTAAATCAAAAGGGTATCCAGATTACAATGCGAAAATTTTCAAATAATATGAAAATGTATAGGACAACAGTATGTTGAGAAAACAAAACGACATTGGGTGCTTAGAATTGCATCACTTGAATTCTCCTTCCTGAGATTCATTCTGACATCATACAGTTTTACAAAAACAACAAACTGACAAAGTTGGTCAAAATCTAAGTTGGTCAAAAGGTTGGTACCTGCTAGTAGGTGCAGACAGTGGTATAACAGTCACGGTTAAACCACTCTGTAAATCAATAGAGTCAAATGATGACTGATAATCATACTGCAACATGAAACTATTAAATATATTATACAACCATCATGGAAATTGATTTAATAATTATTAATATTAATAAATATCAATTTTATTAATAAACTCAAATTTTCTTTCTGATATAAAAGTGGTCAGTTTAATGGATGGAGAAAACCTTACCCCGAGGGAAACTATTGCCCTTTGGCAAGATAGTGAACATTCCCATGTGCGATGTAGAGATAAGCACAACGTAAGTGGAAGAAAAGCAACTTTCAATGAATCAAAAACTCCCACATGAGCATCATCGACCACTTACTCTTGTTCAAAGCCACAGGAGCAGTAACATCATGCAAATCTTACAAATTCCCTTGCTGGATTTGAACCTGCACCTTGTGTGATCTAGCGACTGATACGACTGAAAAGGCAAGCACACCAACCACATGGCAACAGTCTATTTCCTGAAGCCCAGCACACACAGACAACATTTGTTGTCGAAAATCGTATTTTCAGATCCCGGTGTCATTAATTCGGAATATATGTTACCTGCACACAAGCAACATTTGTGGTCCATTTTGGAACATACCAGCAGAAAAAGACGGTCGCATGGTTGGTTCAAGGTCATGTGACACTAAAAAGTTGCGTCACAGCTTCCAGTTTGTATGTACCCACATGACATTCCCATGGACACTGATTGGTTGAAGTAGACAACAACGATCACACAAGAGCCAGACTGCCTGCAGACAACAGAAATTTTATGCCCGGCTCATTTGTTTATGGATTTTTTGTTTCCCAAAGTTAAACAATCTGAATCTTTGGATCAAGTGTTCCAGGCTCATGAAATCTTGTGGTAACCTGCACAGAAGTAAATTTCGAGGATTTCCTGTTGTCTGAATCATGAAATCTCGATTTTGACAACAAATGTTGGCCGTGTGCGTTGGTCTTTAGAAAAGATCTGAAGCAGCTACGGAAGAGATGTGTGTGTTGAGAATGCAATCCAAGTAAAGCAATGAAAAAACAATATCACACTGCTCAAAACCCTTTTGGTCTGAGAATAAAATGTCCGGACTACATTTATTATTCCATTCAAGATTCCATATTAAAATGTCCTGGTTGACAGTCTAAAAGAGAAGTCTCTTTGTCACATCTTGCAAGCTTGAAAGGTTAGCCATACTGGCACTGCACAATTTGCCACTGACATTCTAGTGTTGAACTTTTTGAACTAATTGGTTAAGGGGAGAAAATTGCTTACACCTACAAAGGGTGTATTTCTATCCACCTGTCGCTTCCTTGATTGAGGGGAGGGGTTGAGGTGAAGGCCATTATAATTAATACAAAAGAAGGAGACATGTAAATTATACTGAGGCTGTGAGCACCCATGGCACCCAGCCGCTCCGCTCCTCTCCTCTCCGCCAACCAAAGACAACCAAAGTGTCACTCTGGTCAGAATACAAATTGTGTAGAAATATTACATTGATATGAAAGAAATCCTACGGAGTAAGCCTAACGCTATGTTTCAATAGGATTTTGATGAATAACACTATTTAACCCATATAAATGAAGATTCCTTGAAAAACAAAATCTTCGGCTGTGTCCGTGAAATTTTCCTGATGTGACATGATAATATTCCCTGTATGACGTCGAATCAGGCAGATGTGACATTGAGTAAGGCATTTATGCTGGGATGACGTCAAGAGCGTTTGAAAGGGCAGCGTCATTTGTGGATATACGTCAGCGATTGATGACGTCATGCGTTCGTGGGTGACGTCACATCAGAACAAAGTGAAAGGGACAGAAATATTTTGTTTCCATATACTCTGACGAAAAATACAATATCTGTTTTAATTCACTGCAATATTTTCACAATTTAGGAAAGCAATTCGAGACTATCCCAGTCTTTATCAATTCACCTTGCTTTTAAGACACAGATGTTTTGATACCAAAGTAGCTCTCTAATATCAATCCACTACATCCACCTGTTTAAACCTGCTACTTTAATTAACTCTAGCTACCTACAGCCGGCTGAGCCAGATTCCAATGTTTACTTTAGGCTTAACACCTTGCATTTCCAAGAACAGGACCTGCCAGGGGTAAATAGTGACATTACGCTTCTTTTACCTACAGTTCAGAATTTAGATCAATGTGTAAATTCAAGATCCCGGGCCCCATTGTTCAAAACTGGTTCAAGCCTTAATACCAGTTTTACATGTAGCTTTAAGACATTGTTTGTACTTGGTGTAAAATAAATTGCATACCAGTATATTATTTATTTATTTATTTGACTGGTGTTTTACGCCGTACTCAAGAACATTTCACTTACACGACGGCGGCCAGCATTTTGGTGGGAGGAAACCGGGCACAGCCCGAGGGGAAACCCAAGACCGTCCGCAGGTTGCTGACAGACCTTCCCACTTACAGCCGGAGAGGAAGCCAGCATGAGCTGGACTTGAACTCACAGCGATCGCATTGGTGAGAGACTCCTGGGTCATTACGCTGTGCTAGCACGCTAACCAACTGAGCCACAGAGGCCCCTACCAATATATTAACTATGAACTAAAACTGTTGCTGTTATACTTTAACTTTGGAGAACTGTTCTAGCTGCTGAGTTTGACAAAAATTTTAATTACAAAGTATCTTGTAATTCCAATACTAGCACTACACTTTCGAACATCTGGGCCGAAAGGATTTCACTTCTTGCTTTGTTTGATGTGAGGTTGAAATCACATTTATGCAAATAAATATATTCTTAGGCCAAAATTAAAATATTGTTTGTCTGATGTTACAAGCCCTTTATAACAAAGGAGGGTAAGCAGGTCATTTTCTCAATAGACCTCAGCATGATTGACATAGCAAATTACATTTCGTAGATGGCATAACGCGATGAATAGCTCTATGCAGACCTTATTTTCGCATTTGGCTGAGATTTTCTGAGGAAATATCAAATAAAAGTCTGTGTCAATATTTGCAAACGGTGCACAAATGTCTTAGCTTGCAGACAGACTATGTATTACATGGATTTGGATATTAAGTACTCTATGCAGTCAGATATTTCCTGATGGGTTAGCTGAATACAAATACAATGTCGTAATCTGGTGCATACGTCATCCAGGCTTAGATTGACAGGAGTTTTTGGGTATCAGTAAATATAAGCCATCCTTAAACCGGATTTTCAGAAAATGTATATCTCGAAATAGTGCCCATCATCTGTATAAGTAGAGTGATATTTCAAACAATTGGAAAAAAAAAAAAATATATATATATATATATTAATTGAAATAAAAAAAAGTAATTCGGCATCTGTAAAAACAGAAAAAAAAGAATTTCAGTCAGGGCTTTTTTGAAAGGTTGGTCACGCAACATCAAACATATAATAATTTAATTTTGGCCTTGTATGTGCATATATGTTATTTCTTACCCTCTAATATATGTTCAGTCAGGTTTGAGTCTCTGACTACCCAGCTATCTGTGTTTCTAATTAACCCTGCTCGCAAGGAATCATGGTATATAGTCAGACATTTTGTCAATAAAAACAGATGATTATTATGAGATATGGGTCTGATTTTGGGTTTTAAGTGTGATCATCATTATATTGACAGAATGTTTAATCCCATTGTGTAGTCAGTAGTACACCCTCAGTGGGTAAAACTAGCAATGCCTTAGGTAAGTTCACCTGCAAGAGGCCAATAAAAACTTGAATCCTTGTTTTCCGTCCCATTTTTGGTCAAATTAGTAAGGACTGCAGCAGAATTTCGATTTCTCATTATCAATGTTTTTACGACTGATTATGTCATCTTTTGCAAATATATAAAGTAATTATGAATTTCGATTTCAGGAGGTAATGTAGCATTTACAGGAAACAAGGAATCCCCGTTGTTTGATGGGATTTATATTTATGGCACGTGTATATTTAAAACATGCCATTTACCTATCCAAGGATCTTGGCTGTGATCTTGTAATATGGGGTAAGGCATCGATAACAGCCGAGGAGTCTCCCTGGTTAAAATATTAGTATTTAAGAACAGCTTAGCGTACAGAAACTCCGCATAACAAAAACCTGTGCAAAATGAATCAATACGTGCATTAACCATGCAAAACTCCGATAAATTCTGTTCACCAAGACATTCTCTGTTCCTCTGCCAATTTTTTTTTCCACATTCTGTAGACTTTATGACCAGTAAATCCAAGATACTTCACAGTTGCAACTTACACTCACATGCCTTGTCAACATTGTGACCTAATAACTCGAGTTGTTCTCCCCGTGCATGCATAGTTGACTAAAATTTACAGGAGAAAGGGGATTTATTTGATTTGTGTTTTACGCCATACTCAAGAATATTTCACCTCTATGACGGCAGCCAGCATTATGGTAGGAGGAAACCAGGCAGAGCCCTGGTGAAACCCACGACCATCCACAGGTGGCTGGCAAACCTTCGCACGTACAGCCAGAGAGGAGGCCAGCATGAGCTGGACTATAATTCACCACATTGGTGAAAGGCTTCTGGGTCGCTACGCTGTGTTAGCGCGCTAACTAACTAAGCCACAGAGGCCCCAGGAGAATGGTTATTTAAAGGCAAATACTGATAGGGGCAAAATGTGCGTAACTATTTCAGCTTTCAGGATTGCTATGCTTTACTGGGTCCCTGCATATCAGTATATATATATATATATATATATATATAGATATATATACACATCAACCTTACCCCAATGTCTCGGGCGACCGATAATCCATATAATTATGCAAAATTTCATCATAGCTGTCATTTTCACAAGAACTACAGAGATCTACTTACAAACATCATTATAACGTCGCCTTCTAGCTTCACCACATTACAACTCTGTTCGTATGCCGTCACGAGCTGTCATTGTCAGCTGTTTATCACAGAACACGGTGGGAACTGCACAGGCTGAGTCAGTTTCTCTCTGTTTACATGTATAGTCCAATCATCCACAGGTGTTTTCAGCGGCTCTTCGTGGCAGTATCGTACGCGTGTATATGTGATGGATCCGTCGATGTACGTGGCACAAATAAATCTCGGTCACACTCTATGAATACCTGGTGGCTGCTGTCGAGGTCATTCACTTCACTGACAACACGCAACAAGCTCTCCCGCCGAAAACCTCGCCCGTGTCATGCCCACCCTCTGCGCCCCGTCTCAGTGGTCGAGACGAAAACCTCACTCCATAACACTAACGGCAAGGCAAACTTCACACACATGCAGCCTATTCTCCCCTGGGCCGATCAGACCGACTAACTTTACCAACACTTCCGTTACAATTTCTATTTTAGAGATCAGTGTTTTCCGTGTGTTTTCATCTGCTGGCATCCTCACGTGGTGATGAGATGACCCCCTGACCCGCAAACCTCGCGCATGCGTAGTGATGTTGCGCGCGGTGAAAACAAAAATGGAAGCAAGGTGCGGGTTTGATGACAGATAGTGAATATTTGGCTCTAATTCTCCAAATCAGCGAATCTGTCCACACGAACATATATCTGAAGAGAGAACAGTCACTATGGCTGACAGACCCTTGCATCAGATTAATGCAGCAACGATTCTCACGCACAGGCTGTGTTGTAAAATAACGGGCCTTGACGAAGGTAAGCAATGCAACAACAACACGCATTCCAAACCAGTGATTCCTCTCTAAAGGAAAACAGTGACAAGCAGTTGGAAACAAAGATGTCAACAGTGGTTGATTTTTTTTTTCTTGTGGATTTTTGTGTTGATCTAGAAAATGGACAGTGTGCCTTAAAATTTCGTATACTTTCTCCTGTTATCCTTGCGTGATTGACAGTGCAGACTTTCATGAGTTCCAGAGGTAACTGTTATCATAGCTCCGACGGGCGGTCTCTTCATCATAAAGGATAGCGGCCCTGATGCCAACAGTACCACCTGTCATATAACCGTACCTGCTTTACATGCTGTTCGTCACACATTGATGTTGGGGCGGATAAAAAGTGTCTGTCCATGCTTGTAGTTGACTGAATGCTCATCTCGGCCAGATGTCCCCTCTTCTGATCGCTAGTAAATCCACCAGAGCCAAAAAGTACATGGCCATCGCTGCTAGACACATAACACAACTGTCATGTTCTTCTTGCAAGCTCTTGATAACCTGTGTTACCTCGTGAGAAAAGCATTTGGTTGCTCTTTGGTCCTTCTAAAGACAACAACAACAACAAACCGACGAAACATCGACCCAAGAAGTCAGAAGGACCCAAAAGCAACCAAATGATTTTCTCGCAAGGTAGCGCCAGTTATCGAGAACTTGCGAGATAAACATGGCAGTTGTGTTAATGCCTAGCAGTGATTGCCATGTTTCGGGCATTTAAAGGAATCAGTGGATAACAATTGATCTTTTTTGTCAGTTTGTATTATTGCTTTGGACTACTTTTGGTTTGGCCAACCTAAGAACAGGTTAATTAATTTGTAGGAACATGCGGCTGACATCAGTTTATGCTAGGGAAGATTTAATGTGCACGTGAAGAGTGGTAAACATTCCTTACTGTCAGTCCAACACATTATGGGCTGTTTCTCTACTTAACTGCATTGCTCGTCAAGAATTACACCACTCTGCAACTAACTCTTTCATTTAAAACAGCTGAAGTTTTGAGAGAATCCCTCAATAATCCAAAATTGCCCTGTTTTAATTTGGGTCACGCTGTTAGTAGTCTTACAAGGGTTTAAATATTTTTATACATTAAAAAACCATAACTTAATGTCTTATAACATATATTGTTAGTACTTTATTATTATTTCTTACAAATTTTGGTACATCAAGTTTACATGATTGTTAAAAATTTTAAATTTAACTTGTGCTATTTCTCAAAATAGTCCTTGTATCTGGCCCTGAATGTATCCTAATGTCTTCCTAATGTCCACTAGGAATGGAAAGTGCTGAATTTAATTATGTCCCAATTTGATTGACTTTGTACATACGACTGGCCAAAGAGTCTCAAGGGTGAGAATGGGGAGGGGAAGAAATAATGAGATGACAGTCACATTTGGTTCCATGGTGCCCTAACTGAGTAATTCTGGGTGGCGATCATGACAATGGGCCTAAAAGATTGGCTAAGGAGCAAGATAATCATAAATTTATTAATATTATTATTATTATTATTATTTCTTCTGACTGAAAGAAAGGTGAGTTATTTCCCCAAAAATCTGCACCATCAATCACACCAGCATTACTCAGTGCGTGTTGATGGAACATTGCGTCTAGTTGATAGGTCATCTTGTACAACACATCTATCGCCATAGTGCTGTTACCCAATGGGTGGCTTGTGATCAGGAAAAAAAAGAAACAAGTAAGGAAGGCTTAATCAATGAATTTGGGTGGGAATGTACTTTGAATTTTGCCTAGTACATGTAGTAGTTTTGGCTACAAATACTGATTGGATAAAATTTGTCCACAGCCTAATCTAGTCAAGTGATCAGCTAGGGAGTTTTCATGCCTGTATGCCAGTTAGGCTGGGCTATATTTTCTTATTTGATTGAGAGCATCATGGTGGGAGGAAACTGGGCACAGCCCAAGGCAAACCAGCGGCGATCTGCAGGTTACTGCCAGACCTTCCCACATACAGGGAAGACATGTAAGTAAATACATGCATCCTCAGGAAGTACATGTTGATGTAAATATGTATCCGGAAGGGCATACGAAGACAGCGTAATCTGGTTTCTATTCATCCATACAGAATTATCAGACTTCCGTAATCAAAGTCATGTATAGGCTGAAAACGTCAAAATGTCGCCGTGACACTATTGTCCTGCCAGTCGTTCTCATGTCTTTTCCTAGCCTCACAAAAGCTCTTTGCTTCCCTGATTTTATTTGGACCAGAGAAATCAACTGTAATTCACCTAAAATTTAGCTATTTTCAAAAGGACACATTTTGCTTGATTCTGACTGATTCATTCACCTTATATGGCTACTTGAGATCCACAGGGTTACTGCCAGACCTTCCCACATAAGGCCAGTGAGGAAGCCAGCATGAGCTGGACTTGAACTCACAGGGACCGCATTGGTGAGAGACTGCTGGGTCATTGCCCCAGTTAAGCTGGGCTGTATATAATATGCCCGCAAGCCAAAGATATACCATGCACAATTGATTCAGGGGACCTCATAGGCTTTATAGCAGCCTTAAACATTGGTCTTACAGTGTACAACAGGCCTTTGACAGTTTACATAACTTCTTCAGTTTGAATGTTCAAATCTAAAACTGTCGCTGTTTCAGTTACTCCCGTAGGCCAGGAGGGCTGTCAGGTATAAAGGGGATTGAAGGACAAGGCTGGCTTTTCTGGCCACATAATATTTGGAATATTTTTAAATATGGCAGAAAGCTCTTATAAAGTGAATGAATAAATGCATGTAGGTCTGGTGACATATTTTCTTTGAACTTGTGTTTTCAGATGCTGTGTTGCCGCTCTACATGAAGGCGGTGCGAGTCTTCGGAAGGTGAGGATGAGTCAGACAGGACTTTCTGATTTTACTTTGTTCCTTGTCATGCTTGAGTGTGTACATGCCCTGAATTTTGATTAACCGATAATATTTTACATAAAGCAAGTTGATGATAGATTATTTTATATTAATTCGTAATTGGAACTTGTCAAATTACCATAATTTCACAACCTTTTCGTATGTGAAAGAACAACTTTCAGTACAATTTACACATAATTTTAGGTTGATTTTGGAGACAAAACTACATTGGTGGATCGGCCAGTTTCAGGACTTCACAAAAAGTATCATTTTGACAGTCTACACAGAATAATGCCTTCAGAATGTGCTTGAATAAACACCTTGAAAAGGTTGAAGAATTACCCTGAAGGATGCTCTTTATATAATAAAATGGGCAAAACGTTTAACTACGTGTGGTAAAAGTGGGACTTTCCCACGGGCTGTGCTCGGTTTCCTCCCACCATAATGCTGGCTGCCGTCGTATAAGTGAGATATTCTTGAGTACAGTGTAAAACACCAATCAAATGAATAAATAAGTGAAAGTGGGACTTTCTAAATATAGTGATAACAATGTTCTGAAGTTGAAGGACCGTGAATTGAGAACCTGTCTTCAAGATAGAGATGTAACCGTCATATGTACCATTGATCATTGATTTATCGTACAAGTTTTAGTACATGTTTATGTATATACATCCTAATTCTTTGACCTTTTTAACCACTTCTGCAGCCAAAATTTTGAAACACTCTGAGAGAACTATGGGGCGTAGAGAAATAGTTTCACAACTTTGCACACTTTTATGAAGCTTGTGTAATGACACAAACAACTCATTTTCAGGGTCATTTTTGTGATAATTGTATGCACAAATTTCATTGAAAAAAGTGTTTTTGTGGTTGAAAAAGTTGAAGATTTATGGATTATACTATGAATTGTACTACAAGTCACAAAAGCACAGCACAACATAACAGTCCTAGAGGGATTATTTATGTATTCATTTGATTGGTGATTTATGCCATATTCAAGAATATTTCAACCATATGACGGCAAGAAGCATTATGGTGAAAGGAATCCTGGGGAAACCTGTGATCATGCGCAGGTTGCTGACAGACCTTTCCATGTAGGACTGGAGAGGTAGCCAGCGTGTTACCCACATGGGCATATAGTGACCCACAAGGGTTATTATTCACTTTATTAGTATGATACATGTATGTATAAAATGTGGGCCTCTGTGGCTCAGTTGGCGTAATGACCCAGGAGTCTCTCACCAATGTGGTCGCTATGAGTTCATCCAGCTCATGCTGGCTTCCTCTCCGGCCATAAGTGGGAAGGTCTGTCAGCAACCTGCGCATGTTCGTGGGTTTCCCCAGGGCTGCCCGGTTTCCACCCACCATAATGCTGGCCGCCGTCGTATAAGTGAAATATTCTTGAGTACAGCGTAAAACACCAATCAAATAAATAAATAAATAAAAAGGTTTCTTTGTTAAAAAAAGAAATCATTCTTTTTTTCATCATTTTTTTTTTCATTTGGTTTTCAGCAATGTGTCCTGCCCATTTGAAGCCGATGAGTTTGTAATTGCTCAAAAGATTACAAGATTGTGTAAGTATTTTTATTTAATTATTAAACAATGCAATGGAAAGGCTTATGTGGAATTTCTGTGAGATCAGACAGAAGATCATTTTTTTTTTTCCCTCTTCTCATTTGATTTCAATAATTTGTTGCAGAAATATCCATTTTTCTTTGTATGTTTTGTGCAGTGCCCTATTCTTGATGAATTTCTTTGTCATTTTCAGTGGTCAGACAAGGCAAAGATGTCGCCAGCTTTAATCAGCTTCATAGGAAACTGCAGTCACAGGTGATGTCTTTAATAACCAGCTGCTTCAGTTGTACCTGTAGCATATATAAATCAGTTGTGTGATTTCCAGATGTAAATGGTAATGCTGTTTTTCCATGTATTCCAATTTTGCCCATGCAACTCTTCCTAAGGTACTGAACCTACGTGTATGTCCATAAAGCTCAGCATACACCTTCCCTATCATCTAAACTTGTGCATGCGTAAGTTTAATTACAATTGTGTTCACAATTACTCCCATTTAATCACTTAGATTTTCATGTACGTAGATTTTGTCCTTGTAATTCCTGCTAAAGTATTCAAACAATATCTCTGGAACTTTTGTATATCTTCATATCATCTGAACATCTACATTGCTCGATAATAATGACAGTCTGATTAGCATTTTTATTGTCATAGATACACCCATTCAGGTACATAACGTGATAATGCTTTTCATGCATACAGCTAGGGCAAGCTGAAGATCATTTCATTATCATGATGTTGTACTTAAAGTTTCATATTTCACATGAATAATGCCTGTGAATATCTGCAGATTTAAGAACTGCTGAATCAGGCCAGCGACCAGTGTTGTCTGACTGCCTTGTTGAAGATTTCATCAAGCACGCAGATAATGTATTTCACCTAAAGTTTGGCGTGTAAATTTTGCATTCAATAGCATATAAAGGCCTTAAAAGGATATTTTTGATCCTTTCTTTTTCTGCTAAGATATTAATCCAGCTTCATAAACAGTGTAATTTTCATTGTGATTGTTTTAGGCTCTAAAGAGGCGGTGGGCAATGCTTTACTTACTGCTGTCCTTGAGTGAACATGATACCAGATCTAAGGTAAGTCTTCGACATGTTACACCGATATACATTATCAGGGATCCACGCAGGTCCATGCAGGACACTTACTGTTTTCGTTCGGATTATTATTATTATTTCACCGATTTTGTGTGCAGGCTACAGCCTAGACAGCTTGACCGATTGACTTGAAATTTTGCAGTAAAATTCCCCAATACCTCAAGTTGTACACCAAGGAGCACGTTTTTTGTTATGTCACATGGTTTGGCGGCCATAGTGGATTTTATATGAAATCGTTTAAACATCTTCTTGTCAAGAACCACTGAACCGATTGTTTCGAATTTGATATGCAGCTAGACCGTTGGTACTTACAATAAGTTTGAGAAAATCTTTGACCTCCGGTGAAAACTTTGGAAGCTCGCCATCAGTCGAAGTTAAAACTAGTTTTAAAATTTCACATTTTTTTTTAGCGTATTCTGGTGTTTTTCGAGCCACTGATTCCGAATTTTATTTTCTGCATATCTTTGTAACTTTTTGAGATATAGTCATAAAACTAATGTTTAGTTACGTAATTTCCATGACGCATAACTCGAGAGCTATGGGAGCTAGAAATGTGCAACTTGCACCTAATTATAACCCAAGACATGCTCTTTCAGCAGCATGCCAATGGATTTGAGCTACGATTCATTGTTTTCTCGCCAGAAGCGTTTAAATGACAACACAGGTTTTTTTTTCAGAAATAGATGTTAATCCTATTGCTTTAACATGGAGTTTGATTGAAACTAGACTGGGTTTATAGTATTTCATCTAAATTCTGTCTGCTGCATTCTCTGTGATTTCCTGAAACAGTTGTGCGATTACATACAGCTATGCTGGCTTGTATTTGATGGCGTAGAATAACTACAACAACAAACGACGTGAACCCCAGCTGAAACTACGGGGCTCAAAATTGCCGTTGTAATTGTAACCCGGAAGTACATATCGGCCTATTCTCTAGGAGTCACCCTTTTCTGTCTTTGCGGTTGGCTGGATAACATTGTAGGCCTACCAACTGTATGGCTTGGCATATTATCTATTGCTTAGCATTCACGAATCACTGTGTCAACTTTAGTAGCTGCGATAATAACCAGGTTGCCAGTGTTCCATGTCTCTTGTTTTGCCTGTTAGATTCACTTCAGACACTACGTCTACTTACATGACACCACCGTTGTCTTTTTTTTTTAGAAATACATGTTAATGCTATGGGTTTAACGTTGGGTTAGACGGCTTCTGGATAGGTGTATATAGGTGTTGAATTGCTCCGTTCTGCTCCACTGTCCCTAATTGCCCGAAACAATTGTGTGATTACATATAGCTATGCTGTCTTCTAGGTAATGGCGTAGAATAACTACAGCAGCAAACGACATGGACCCCGGCCGAAACTGCTTCACAGTTCTAGTTTTGTTTATTATTTGATTGGTGTTTAATGCCGTACTCAAGAATATATCACTTTACGACGACAGCGGCCAGCATTATGGCAAGAGAAAACTGGGCACAGCCCACGACCATCCACAGATTGCTGTTAGACCTTCCTATGTACGGCCGAAGAGGAACCCAGCATGAACTGGACTTGAACTCACAGCTTTCGCATTGGTGAGAAGCTCCTGGATCATTGCTCCGCACTGGCTCCCAAACCGCAAAAACCCCAATTTACATTAAAATAACATCAGCTTTGATTTAGTAGGCAAAATCAATTTTTTTTTCAATGTCGGAGGGAAGTATGAAAATATGAAAGTGAAAAATCATCTTATTTGAAAAAAAAAATTTTAAAAAGTGGATTTTCAAGTTTATTTTTATTTAATTTTTAATTTTCTCGCCTGTGGTCTAAAGACAGTTAATTACATATTACAAAAGTACCTTAAAGGGATTTTGTAGGAAGATGCGGACTTGTTACAAGAAGTCTGTCAGAAGTGGCAGACTGGGTAGAAATAGGGGATTATGAGGGATAGGGATTAATAATTAGACTATCTTCGTGTTTATTGGACCTCAGATGAATGAGCTTGCGAGAACATTTCTTAATCAGCCTCAGAATGGGTGAGGTATGAAGTGGAAGTAGATCCTCTCATAGCCAGAAGTAGATCCTCTGGTACCCAGAAGTAGATCCTCTCATAGCCAGAAGTAGATCCTCTGGTACCCAGAAGAAGATCCTCTCCTAGCCAGAAGTAGATCCTCTCGTAGCCATAGGCAGATTCTTTGTGACATTGGTCATAGTTGAAGTTAGACATTATCACACAGTGCATATTGGTGACAAAAACTTTGTTCACTGTTCGCCATGTAGTCCTGGGTGGAAAGCCTTTGTTATTCTACATGTACTTGCTACACTGTATGTGTCTGCTCAGCCATAAGAGATAGATGATCTCTAAGCTCCTTTTCTGAGTGCCTCAAAATATTTTCAGGGCTTGTTTTTTGAAATGTCCCATGGCCTGCTAAATTTTAGGTTATTCAACAAGGCTGCAGGGCAAATCTGAAATGACCTGTTGTCTTTTTCATTGGACCTGCTATTTTATCTACATACACTTATGTCACAGGTATGCTTATTTTCCTCAAATCCACATTTGAAGATGCTTTGAATACATGATTATGTTTTATTCTCAAAGCTATTCTGTTGAAAATATGTTTTTGTAACACCTGCTCATAAGACATTTTACACAAAATGTTTTGCCTGCTATTTTTTGTTTTTTTAGCGGATCTGGTCAATATTTGTTTGCTGTGTGTAATTCTACACCTGTTTCTGGCCATTAGCAGGCTGCTAAATCGAGTCCAGATATTTTAAAATTTGCACTTTGTTTCTTGCCTGATGACAGGTCCAGTTTGAGAACTCTCTGTTCGCTCGTAACTTGCCTGGATATTCCACCTCCACACCCTATCATGTCCCTGGGCGTCCACAGCCTGCACACACCCCTGGGGCTGGTAGTTTTCAGTCTGTCAGCCACTCCACAGGCAGCAGTGGTATCAGCAGTATTCACAGCCAGTACAGCAGTAATGACCCCACACCTGTCCACTTGTCATTGATACCCAGGTATGTGACTCTTATCTACACCGAGGTGTGATGTTTTTATACAGATGTGTGTGACTGTTAGATGACCCATGTATGACAAGGTACATTTATGGTACTGTTTGTAAATATATGTGGCTGTATAGTATTTTGTGAAAGTGTATTTGACTTGTGTATAGCAAGGTAAGGAAGCCAGTATGAGGTGGACTTGAACTCACAGCGACCACATTGGTGAGAGACTCAAGGGCCATTACGCTGCACTAGCGCGATAACCAACTGATCCGCAGAGGCCCCTCTATGGTGCAAATGTATGTGAGTCATGCATTTGATTATAAGCGTTGATTTAGCCAGAATGTGTTAATGGCTGTCTCAATTCCAATTTTCTCCTAGTTTCCATGTCTCTCCCATGTTTATTTTGTCAGAGTATGGTGTCTCAAAGACACTGAGACACTCACCTGGTTACTTGTTGTTACTCAAGTATGATGAGGCAGGCTGTATTGTGCAGATGTGTTTGACTACAAATTACAATGTCTTATAAACTTTTTTAAACATCAACTTACTAAACGCTTTGGCATGTTTGGCTGTAAAAGAATGAAGGTGTGCCAGTTTTTTAAAGTTCACTGACTCATTCAGACCACTGAGTGTGGCATTAAACACCAAACAAATAAATATTACATGCTGTGCTAGTGCTACAGATCGCCATTTGCGCATTTTGCAAACATAATTTCAGTTTTGCGAAATTGCTTTCCGATAACATCGCCACCTTGGCGAAGCAATATCATCGTACAGTGTTATAAGAATATTTGCTTTCAGGGGCATTTTCTTTTTTTATTTAATATTGTGTAGGAACCGGGACTTCTGCACTGTTCATCATCAAACCAGAACTTAACCAGAAATTCAGTCTGTGCTTGATAACCCGTGCGCTTTGTATTCAAGGGAAATAACCTAGGAAAAGCATCCGATCTGTGTATGTTTAGATGCATGTGTATTGAGTTGCTCCCCTTTACACCAGGTGTAGTCCTCCAGGGGGAACAGTTTATGTTGCTTCAAAGCAGTGATCTTTTGTGAGGGGATAGGAGAGACCAGGGCTATAAATATTAACTACACATTATATTATTTATGTATTTGACTTTTGTTTCGTGCTGTACTCAGGAATATTTCACTTGTATGATGGCGGCCAGCATTATGGTGGCCATCACTGGTGTGGCTGTGTCCTTGTGGTGAGGTTTGTCAGCACTGTATTTCATCTTTGGCTAGATACATGTATGTTAAAGGCAATTTCAGACGCGCATTAAAGCCACATAATGGTACATAAGTTTTCCTGAGAAGAAATAAATCAATCTTTGCCCAAAACTCTATAGTGGCCCTATAAGGTGGATGAATTTATCAGAATCGAGCAAAACATCAGATGACATAAAATACTGCCTGAAGTTCTCATGGCCACAGCCCAGTTTATTTCACGCATTAGCCTGACCACCATAGTCATAAAAGCGTAATAACCCAGAAGCCTCTCACCAATGCGGTCGCTGTGAGTTCAAGTACAGCTCATGCTGGCTTCCTCTCCGGCTGTAAGTGGGAATGTCAGTCAGCAACCTGTGGATGGTTGTGGGTTTCCCTCGGGCTTTGCCCAGTTTCCTTCCAGCATAATGATGGCCGTTGTCATATAAGTGAAATATTCTTGAGTATGGCGTAAAACATGAGTCAAATAAATAAATAAATACATATTTGAGTACATTAGGAAAGTCTGATCCAAAAAAAGTTTCACGTACGTCTGTTTTCACAGCTTGGCCTTCACCCCAGCCCAAGTAGCCCAGGGAAACTTCAGCCAGGTGTCTCGTGTCACCCAGGAGCATCGGGCCCCCTCTGTCAGGCAGGCTAACTGGACAGGGACAACAGAGGAGAGATTAGCAACAATAGGTGAGTACAGTTTGTACCAAACATCCAGGATAGCCACAGGTTGGTAATTCAACAAGGCCCCACTGAATTATCTCCCTTTAGTTTACTCTCTCCGATACACGTGTCGTTTTTCTGTATGGAATTCAGTATGGTAGAACTGATTCCGTATGATGTTTCAAAGTTGAAGTGAAATATTTTGAGGGCCTTGAGCTAGGACCTGTCATCAAGACCACCGAGTAAATGAGACATGGTAAATTGCATAGAAGGATAACTAGGAACAACAAAGAACATTTTGGACAAACTCTGTCCATCGGTTACATCCTACCTGAGGTGAAATTTAAACATCCGCTTCATTGAAGCTCTATTGGGAATTTGGTGAGTCTAAATGGAGAAATGTTTTTTTTTTTTCATTCTACATTCAGTTGCATAAAAATAGCTGTTACATGCAACTTTTTGGCTGCCAGAATAGTTCCTTCGTCTCAAGGTTACATTTAGCAAAAGCTCCATGTAGTTGTGGTGAATTGCATAATTAAAGGATTTGTCCAGATTTATTATTTATTCATAACTATCTACCCTGTAGATATTGTTAGATTGAGTTTTTAAGTATTTAAAAAGGGTACATTAATCTGAGTAACATGGGACTTAAACTCACTAGATAATGAGTCTTGTTTTAAGCATATTTCCACCAATACTGGTTAGTTTCCACTGAAATACGCCATACAAATCCATCCCTTTCGAGCTCACAGAGCTTCACCATTTAGGTCTGTGTTAAAAGCTACAAGAGTGAAAACAAGCATATTAAATTTCGCTACTAAATGGTGGGCATTCAGATATAAAAAAAGTAGTTTCTTTAAGTTTACAAACTAATAGACCCCCAAGAAGGCATAGATTTACAGTATAAGTATGAGAAGATGGAAAGATCAAATTCAAAGAATTAAAACTGAAGTCAGGGTGGACAGGTTGATGTCAAAAGCAGTTGACTGGAAGTCTGCTAGAGTGGTATAGCTATTGTTTTTGGTGGATTTGAAATCATTACTACATTTCTCGGAAGCCCTCTCAGTAATATACTGCTTGAAAAGGCTAAAAATCTTTATAATTAAAATCGGTAGCAAAATCTGGACACAACTGTAATTCTTCAACCTTTTTGCAAGTTTGCAAAGTGTTTATTCCAGCAAAATAAACTGATAAATTTATGTTTTTTGTGAAGCTCTTCGATTGGCCAAACCAATCAATGTAGTTTTGTCTCCAAAATCAAGTAAAAAATACGCATAGATAGCACTGAAAGTTGCTCTTTTGCTCTTTGCGAAAAGGTTGAGGAATTAAGTTAATTGTTTAATTCATAATTGAGAATTGATAACCAGAGTATTGTAGAAGTATAGATACATGTACAATATAAGTAATATGTGGCACATCTGGTCAGCCTTTTTAATATCATTGAATATGATTGGTCAAATGCATGTTCTTGATTGACCGTTCAGAAAGGTCAATTGTAAACCATTGCTGGTGGCTCTCTTCCTCAGGCTCAGATACAGATATGGTCCCTCAGAGCTGGAGGTCTGCCCCCACCACTCACCCCACCTTCACAGTACGTGGCCTTGACAACAGTAAGTAACAAAGTCTGCAACACTTCCTTTTTCCGTCGGTGTCCAGAGCTTGTGTTGTATCATTCCTGCCCCAAAATATGCCACAGCTCAGTGACTGACAATGGTCGAAACAGCCACCTTTGTTACCGTATTTAAGCTGCCACAGCCCTTTTCTGAGAATTTAAGAAATTAAATTCTAAACTAAGCTTGCATAGCCATAGTCACAGGTGGCTGGTGGATCTTCCTATCCACACTTTGCCAGTTACTTGTTACATGAACTCTCCTTTTTATTTACAGTGCCTTAATGGTGAGGTGTTTAACATGCCTAGGCAGTGCAATGACCCAGGAGCCTCTCACCAGTGTGTTCACTGTGAGTTCTAGTCCAGCTCATGCTGGGTTTTCCTCTGGCTCTGCCTGGTTTCCTCTCACCACAATGCCTGCCTCAGTGGTATAAGTGAAATATTCTTGAGTACAACGTAAAATTCTAATAAAATAAATAAATCCTTCGTATTTTCATATTGTTCATTTCAGAGTGCTGGACTGTACATGTAAGTTTAGGCATTATTGTGTGCCACTTCCAGTCCTGACCCATCAAATTCAGTAACCTGTGGTTATATTTTATGTTTAAAATTTCAAAGTGCTTAACCATTTTTCTCTTTCAGCATCATTTGAATTACCAGAATCAGAATTGGTGGATGGGTTACTTATGGTTTTCCAGGGAATTGAAACAAAATGGGTCAGATTTGACAACGCGAAGGACAGTTACAAAGTCAACAGTGATGTATGTTCACAGTCTATATGTTATTTCCTCTTCACTTTGAAAGCACTTTTTAAGTTAAACAGAAAGAACGAATGAGAAGTGTGAAGAATGAGTAGTGTGTAATAAGAAACGTAATAACACAGATTGATCAGTTTCTCTCAGGGTCTTCCCAGTATCCTACCACCATTTGCTGGTGGTCATTGGATAAGTGAAATATTCTTTGGTATGGTGGAAAACACCAATCAAATAAATTAATAAATCACAGCTAGGTGCTTGTAAAAGTGCATTTGCTCTGACTTTATTTTAGTTGCTGACATCAAAATTTCAGTACAGAATTAAGTCTAACCATAAATGTCATTTCTGTTTAATAAGTGCTAGTCATGGCAAAGTGAAATGTGCATGATTACGTTCTCATGGATGCATGCACCTCTCAATTCTACAGTCTGGTATCCCAAAGTCAGTGAGGCAGTTGGTGAGCAAAATGGCAGAGCTAGGATGGTTATACAACAAGTCACAGAAATATCTGAATGCCAGAAGTTCAGATAAAGCTTTTGGAAGAGTAGGAAAGGTGAGATTAGTCCATAGTTATCTCCCCTTGATATTTGGCTGAAAGCAAAACCAGTACTTGGTTCAGACTTTTTAGTGGTAATCAAGTTTAAGATATAAAAACAGAACTCTGTTTATAATAGCCAGTCTCCTTATTTCCTTCAGTCTTATATTCCCATATACTGACCATGTAGTATTGTAACCATTGTTTATAGGTGCCCTTCCTGTTGACATTTATAACAATATTTCACCTGCAAAATCTGCTGTTGTGAAATATGAAACTTCAGTATAACAACTATATACATATATCTGGCCATGCCAAGCTAAATGTGGGCAGGGTGTGAGTGAAAATTGTACAAAAGAATAATTGAAAAATGTGCTAGTCCTAAATGAGCGCTTCCATAAAAAATGCTCAACAATACAAATGTCAGATAAGACACATTTAGTCTGCTGAATTCATTCCAGAACCTTTGTCAGAGATGGAATTCACATTTTAAAACCATAATGAATAAAAACAAAGACAAGCAGGAATTTATACAACCAACAAAGTATCAAATTCACTCTGTAGCGTTCTTTGGACCTATAAAACCTGGATATAATCCGGAGTTACAAAGGCTTCATACTAAGCAATTTTGGTACTTGCTCCCTTGGTACCCAGCATAATACTGGTTGGCCCTACAGTGGTACCTTGTATCTTGGTGGGACATCATACATCTCCAGGTGTCTTCAGATACTATAAGGATATGTATGTGTCTCTTGCAAGCGGCCTTTTAAAAAGAAGCATTCCTGTGATAGGACCAAAATATGGTTGAAGAGGGCTTGTGATCTTGTTGCATGGCCGTAATTAAGCTGTAACCGTCTAAGCATTGAAGATATTGTAATACAAAAATAATACTTGTAAAAGGTGAAATGTTCTGTGAGTTTATACCATGTTTTTTAATGGTTTCTTAACCTGCTTTTAACATTTCCTTATAGAAAAAAGAGATGCTTGGATGCAATAATACAACTGAGAATAAACTATCTACATCTATGTACAATCTTGCTTGCAAAGCCTGCCCAAATATAGACCATGTTAACAAACAGATAACAAAAAAGGTAAACTGTCATCAATGACAAAGAGTCATGCGTTTTGGGTAATGAATTTTTCTTTTCTTTTTGTGTGCAGAGCTTTTGTGAAGCGTTGAAGCAGGAGTTGACAGAGTACTACAGACTGATTGCTGTTGTCAAGGCTCAGGTATAAGTGAGGTGTCTGCCACATGGTGGAAGAGCACTGGGAGTTTATTTTGATCTTCCTGCTTATTTTTTTTTTTGCAATTGTGACATGACGTTAAATGACCTAAAATTTTGCCTGATTCTGAGAGTTGTGTTTATCAGAGAATGAAAGATGATGTCCTACTGAAAAAATTGGTAGTTTCACATCCAAAGGTTGTTTTTTATGACATTTATTTGCCTCTAAAAATGTACTTCTTTTTGGTGTGTTGGGTTATTCCCCTTTATTGCTATCTAATTTGTTATTTCACAAATCAGCTGTTCTTTACCCTTATGTAAGTATTAGAGGAGGTCCACAGCCTTTGCTCATGTCAAAACCAGACTTCATTTTAAATAAAGTGTGAGTTTAGTTCAAAATTCAATAAATTAACATGGTAACCTTGTATCAAAGTCAAGGTATAGATGTACTTACAACCAAACGCATGACCCAGAAGCCTCTCACCAATCCGGTCGCTGTGAGTCTCTCCGGCCATAGGTGGCAAGGTCTGTCAGCAACCTGTGGATGGCCGTGGGTTTCCCCCGTGCTCTGCCCGGTTCCTCCCACCATAATGCTGGCCCCTGTCGTCGTATAAGTGAAATGTAAGTGAGTACGGCGCAAAACACCAATCAAATAAATTAAAAAATACAACGGAACACAACTGTTGTAACTGAGAACACTGGCAGTTAAATACACGTTGTTAAACATCAGATGCATTGCTCTAGGCATTTCATGGAGCAGATAATAACAAGTGGTCTTTGTTTCAGGTGGACCAAGATGCATCTATAAAAGGCCTACCAAACTGTGACAAAATGACCTTACGTAGACTGGCCGTGTGGACGTTCGACCCTCTTATCAGGCTCAAGGCTTTAGCTGCTCTTGTTGATATTTGCAAAGGTAATATCTGCAAACTTGTTTAAGAGCAAAAGTTTTTTTGTTGTTTGGTATTTGAGTATAAATTTGTATGCAAGGTTTCATTTTTGTGCAGTTGGTATGGGATTTGTTGTAATAAATGTATAGTCACTGGAAGAATACACACCGAGACTTTCAACTGATTTGTCTGCTGATTTGATGCAGAATTCAGTACATTTTTGTTCAGCACTAATATTTATCAAGCAGCTGAAGATGTTAGTCATTAATTGCAAATGTTTGAAAAGATAAGCTTATAACAGAAAAGAACTCATTTGTTTTCATTGCGACATTGTTGTGCAGTAAAGAATCTGTGTACACATTTTAAAGTTCCTTGAGCAAAATATTTTAACTGGACAATGTAGCTGTGTTTGAATTCTTGACTTAAGTCTATAGATATTCGATAAATACATGCGCATGTAAAGGCGCGGGTTCAGCAATGTTAAACTGATGTATTATGGATAAATTGTTGTGATTTTAGGAAAGAAGGGCGGTGCCCTGTGCTCTGCTATATACTCCTACATGCAGCATGGAGATCCACAGATGCGCATTTTAGTCAAGCATATGCTTACTATCGTAAGTTAGCTCCCTTTGAAATGGATATCACTAAAAATTCTGACCCTTTCTGTACCCCAGTGACTGGTGAAAAGGAGAAAGTGTAAGGCGTGTTATCTTTTAACATGGGCCATTCTCGTAACAAATGCCCTGCATGTAGGGAGACATCAACTTTATGGATAAAACATCATATGATTATATCATCGCCACTCTCACCACATCATGTCTGCAGGGAAAACGTGAGGTAGATAGAAAACATGCTGTTTGGCTTGAATGTAATGATTTCCAGCATTCTTCTATAATACGTGCCACTGCCACGCCAGCGAAGTCGAGAAATGCTGTTCAAGCTTTTTCGTCTGAAGCCCTAATTGAGAGGGTTTGTCGACTTCCTGGAGAATGCACTGTGGTTCCCTCCACCAATAAACATGGACAAAATTCTTGAGCCAGGCGGTAAACACCAATCAATCAATCAATCAATCAATCTTCTAGTGGGCATACTGATTTAAAATGTCGGCACTACATCGATCCATTATGACAGAATTACACATGAACTGTTAAAACCCAATTAAAATTTCTGTTCTTTTTCATGGACGTGTCTAGGTAGCCCAGCCTGTGTACGTCACTTTGATACGATGGAGTTATGATGGGGAGTTGGATGATCAATATCATGAGGTCTGCTCTTACTTCCATCCTAATCTTTGTGCATTTGAATTCCAGGCCAAGTAGTGATTTGAAGTTACTTCGATTTCATTCAGCTCATTCAAGTGTTTGTATGCCACTAGAAAAAGAACTCAGTGGCAGAGCGGTAAAAGTTCAAGTTGGCATAAAATGGCATATTCGACCAGTGAACTTTAGTATCTGTTTTTAACAGTAACATATGGACTAACGAGGCTGATAGTTTGTGAAAAGTAATTATCTGAGCTACTCTAAAATAATATCAAAGATTCAATTAGATTTGTGCGGATTGAATTTTCTCTTAAAGGTCTGTTTTATAACCTCTTGGAATATCCAAACAAGTAACCTCTTACCCTATAGCCCATGGAATAGGCTTGTATTCCGATTTTACAGCTGCATTCTGTGTCAGTTTTTTGTAGCCTCTGATCCGACTGTGAAGCAGGAACGGTTGTGGTTTGAGAAATACAGCTTGAGGAAGTCAATGATTCCCACCTTCATGTCTACAGATCAGGCCAGGAGGGTAAGGGCAAAAGTTTGTTGAGCATTTTAGACCTCACACTAGCATCTAACAGTACTTTTCAGGAGGTACTTTGAGAGTTTAATTTATTTATTTATTTACTTATTTTATTGGTGTTTTACGCCGTACTCAAGAATATTTCACTTATACGACAGCGGCCAGCATTATGGTGGCAGAGTCCGGGGGAAACACACGATCATCTGCAGGTTGCTGACAGACCTTCTCACGTACGGCCGGAGAGGAAGCCAGCATGAGCTGGACTTGAACTCACAGCGACTGCATTGGTGAGAGACTCCTGGGTCATTACGCTGCGCTAGCGCTTTAACCGACTGAGCCACAGAGGCCCCTTGAGGGTTTAAAGGTTGACAGCTAATGTCTACTCTGTCCTATGACGGACTACTCCAGTCTGTCGACCCCGTGCTGTGTTTTGTGATATGATCAGAAAGTGATGGAATCAGTGTTAGCCAGTGAATGCTCTGTACATGAAAAACACCTTGACAAGCAAGTACACTTTTCATTGTTCAAGGCGGAGGTGTGTCTTCTTTAGTACTCACATTACATACAAGAGTCAGGTTGTTGACTACTGGGCCTCGGGGTTTCCAACGAAATAAATACCTCAGCACTACTGAGTTTAGCAGATCGCCAATGCATGAACTTAAATAGTCTCCATACTTAAAGTAAAAGAAAGCTGAAATATGCGTAAAATCACTTTCATTTATGTTTTAAGATTTTTTTTTGAGAGTGTTGAAAGGCATACAAATATTTCAACACTATGATGGGCTTTATGAGCCATACTGACAGTATCTAGGAACTTCACATCACCTTTTGTTCCTGATGTTCACCAGAAGGGAGGATTTTTGGGAATTTTATTTCAGTAATCCTTTACTTGTAGGTAAAAATTATTCCAAAATTCAGTGTTGTGATTGGAGTTGGGCAAACTTCCTGTGATGTCAGAGTTCCTAAACTCTGATAGTATGGCCCATAAGGCCCACCTTAGAATTCAAATGTTTGAACCACTTTAACTCTTTTCACAAAAATCTATAAAAATAAATACAAGTATATTTATGCATAGTTTTAAGTGGTCTATTTAGTGATTCCTACTTCAGTTTTAGAGGCCTTTACCTTTAAAACCCAACTCCCTATCAACAAATGTAAATGTGGTCCACTTTCACCCTCCCACTTCATTCACAGTAACATTAAAACAATAACATGTTACTGCTTACTATCATTTTTATTTGTCATTCTGGATTATGTTAATTACATGTAATCATCTATATCAGATTTGTGTTCAGCAGAGATTGTAGATGGAAGGCCACCTAAAGGCTATTGCCCTGGTCTGATGTACCTGTCTGTCCTTGTGGGCGGTTGAGCCCTCGCTGGTTCATATGGTTAAAGCTCTGGTTTGCTGCAGCTGTCATTCTCTTGGCCAGTGAGGCCGCATGGTCGAATCAAGTACTTTATTACTTTGACTGCAGCTTTAAGTGAGGAGGTTTGTCAGTTACCAAGCAAAGAGCAGTGGTTTACCGCGGACACCCCTGTTTCCTACTCCCATAAACCAGACCGTCGTGATATCTGTGAAACTTTTTTAGTGTATTGTTAAATACCAAGCAAACAAAATACATAAAGACAACTCTAAAATGAATTGACATAGCCTCATCAGCTGAAATGGGTAGATAATGTGGAGAGCCTGTTCCATGGCACAGTGTGGGATTATAATTTTCGAAATTATTTTAATGTGGTGCTTCGGTAACTGTGAAGTGATATTTAGTTATCCGTTTATTAGAATTTTAGATTATTTGAGTTATACAGTGGCATGTGAGGTAAACACGACCATCTGCAGGTTGCTGGTGGACTTTCCCAGATACAACCAGAGAGGAAGCCAACATGAGCTGGTCTTGAGCTCACAGCGATGGCATGGGTGAGAGGCTTGTGGGTCACAGGCTTTGCTAACATGCTAACCACTTGACTGTGGAGACCGCTCTCTGAAATAAATATTACATTTAGATTCAACCAGCTGGATGCATTGTTCCAACTGGAACATCATCAGCATGTTGTCCATTCAGAATGGAGGTTTGATTAATAGCTTAGTTTTTGTGTTTCAGATTTTGCTGACAGGGAAGTCCATTAATTTCCTGAAAGAGGTGTGTCATGACAGGACTGCTATCGTTGGTCGTGAGGATGCCATGAACATGGACATGGAAGAAGGTGGGCTAGCCATGGTGTAGCTAGTTGAACTTTTCGTCATGACATATTTTGCTAGATTCTGAGTGATTCTTCCATCTTATGAATGTGTATGTTTGCTTGGGGTTTTAGCGTTGTACTTAAAAAATGATCATTCCTATGAGGCTGAGGACAAGAAGTCATTAGGCGTATGTACCTATACTGTGTCTTCTTGTGGCCGTGCAAGTCCATACCGGCAAAGTGCTGCTTCCACCGAACTACATGTATCATGCTGAAGACAGCCCTTTCTCTAACCTCTCAATGCTGATCGCCAAGCGAGGTCATTTTTGAAGTCTTCAGTATAACCTGACCTGAGTTTGATCTCAAGTCTCTCAAACTTCGTCCTCGTAAAGGCAATATTTCGGCTGGCTAGAGTGCCATGAAACTTTTCCTCCATACATGAATCTTTGGAAACCGTTTGCGTTTGTTATAAGAATCATACATATTTCATCATTCGTCATACATATTTGTAAATACCAATTAAGTATAAAGTACACATACCTACTGCTCATACCTGTCTTTCTGATTAACTTTTCAGGTGCAAAGTCAATGTTTTCCCAGGACACAAACAGTGCCTTTCAGCTGATGATTGACACAGTGTACAAGGAAACCAGTCAACATCTCCTGGACGTGTTTCATAATAAATACAAGTTCTTGGACCACTTGAAGGTACAGTGTGTGGCCATGGGAGAGATAAAAGGCATTTAGTTACTATAATGAAAAAATTTCCATAAACTATTTCAACATTTTGTTACACGTAACCTGAAGAATGCTTAGACAAATTGTTAATTATACGAAATCTTACCATAGACAGAATTTGCTTGTGGTTGAGAGCAGAGCCATGTACATATTTGGAATTCATGGGCAGATCGGGGTCCGTGATATGACCAAATTTCTTGGAACCCTAATAGAAGCATCAGTTTTTGCCACTGTAAATGTCATAATGTGTATAGTGCACTTCTGCTGTGTAAGCAAGCTTACAGACACACTTAAATCAGATATTGAGGCCTCCGTGGCTTAGTTTGTTAGCGTGCTAACACAACGTAGCGACCCAGGAGCCTCTCACCAATGCAATCGCTGTGAGTTCAAGTCCAGCTCATGCTGGCTTCCTCTCCTTCCGTATGTGGGAAGGTCTTTCAGCAACCTGCAGATGGTCATGGGTTTCCCACGGTCTCTGCCTGGTTTCCTCCCACCATAATGCTGGCCACCGTCATATAAGTGAAATATTCTTGAGTACGGTGTAAGCACCAATCAATCAAATAAATAAATAAATCACATATTCCTGCGTATATTTGGATCTGCTGGTACAAGAACACTACATGAGAGAGGAAGCTCTTAGGTTCTCCCACTCTCATTCCTTGTGGGGCCTCCATGACAATATGTGAAGATGTTGATGTTTATGTGGGCTTTTGCATGATCTAACCAGCATTAAAGGCCATTCTTCCACAAACCTGGAATAGCTTGTAAATTGAAAAGCCTGGAAAATCGGGAGGTTGGCTAATGTCTACATTAAGTGCATTGGTCTGAAAAAGCTTGGCAATTTTGAAGATGTACGAACTCCACTCACTGGTTTACTCTGGTTCACTCAGTGGTTTACTCTGGTTCACTCAGTGGTTTACTCTGGTTCACTCAGTGGTTTACTCTGGTTTACTCTGGTTCACACAGTGGTTTACTCTGGTTCACTCAGTGGTTTACTCTGGTTCACTCAGTGGTTTACTCTGGTTTCCTCTGGTTCACTCAGTGGTTTACTCTGGTTTCCTCCCCCCCATAAAACATACCGCCAGCTTATAAGGGAAAAATTCCCTCATAGTGTGGTGTTTATTCAATAGGTGAATTAAATGAAAAAGTTTGTTTCGATCCAACATGAAGTTTTGATAAATTTGGGAACATATTCATGAAATAAGATAGAAAATGTGAAAGACAGCAGACATTGTTTACGGCCACTTATCCATACTGGAGTAGTCAGTCACTGTTGCTACAGTATTGACTTATTAAAGAGTGTAGGAGGTTTGTGAGGTACCAGGTAAAAAGCTATGATTAAGAACCAGGTATATCTTACATCGACCTGGGCCCGGTTTCACGAAGCTCTCGTAACTTTGACGACGTAATGCAGGGAACACCAACAGTTGTAGCCAATAATTTGTTCTGTACTGTAGTGACGCTTACATGTTGAGTTTGTATGTATTTCAGGCAATGCGGAGGTATTTGTTACTGGGTCAGGGGGACTTCATACGCCACCTGATGGACTTGTTAGAGTGAGTGACTATTTATATAAATAAATATAAACCCATGTATATTCTTATTATTTGATTGGGTTTTAACAATGAACTCAAGGATATTTCAATTGTACTACAGCAGCCTGCATTATGTTGGTAGCATGTTAGGCCGAGTTGAGAGGAACCCCACAACCATCCAGGCAGATCTTCCAATGTAGGACCGGAGAGGAAGCCAGCAGGAGGTGGACTAGAACTCACATTGATCACATTAGTGAGAGACTCCGGAGTCATTGTGCTTTGCTAACCACTAGGCCATTGAGGCACCATGACTTCTGGATGTTTTCTTCAGTGTTCTGAACTGAATTCTCTGACATTCATCCTGCTCTTGTCGGACGTGGTGACAACAGGCGGCTGATGGCTCTGGTATCATCATTTACACAGTCTTGCAATCATTGAAGCCACTTGTCTTCCACTAACATTCAGATGTGCAAGTCTGTAGGTCACAGATGGGAAAGGTTGTCAGTAACCTGCCAAAGGGTAGTGGGCACTACTAAGGGCACTCAAATTTCCAACACCAATAAAATTGACACTCTGTCTATGATTTCACGTTTTGCTGAACACATTGAGAAGTAGTCTCTGGAGTTTATCTGGCAAGGTTGGCTGGCTGTTGTCAGTGATCTGTGTTAAAGTCTCGGGTTTGAGTTAGCCTTCTTGAATAGCAGTTTGTTTTCTGAGATTGTTGGCCATTTTGTAAAAAAAAAAAAATTCAGATAGTGTATTTCATTTATTAAATTTTTAGCCTTTTTCAGATTGCACATTTTGCTTCATCCACCTTATAGGGCCACTTCAGATTCGATTTGTTATTTGTCTTGGCTTCAAAAGTATCATATTGAGGCCTCTGTGTGCTTCAGAGGGTGCTTTTTTACATACCAAACTTCAGGTGAAGCAGAGTACACAAGTTGATTGAAGTAAATACATGTAAGTATTAAAGTACTGTTGTTTTGTACGAACAGAGAAGATCTAGCCAAGCCAGCAGGAAATCTCTACCTGCACAACCTGACTGGAATCCTGGAGACGGCAATCAGAGCAACAAACGCTCAGTTTGATGACACAGATATCCTGAAGAGGCTGGATGTACGCTTATTGGAGGTGAGTATCACAGAGAGCAGGTATACAGTGTAGACAAAAATAAATAAATATAATTACACCTTGTAGCCAGACAATGTATTAATAGAGTATAATTCCACTTGGCACATATTACTGAATGAACAAAGACATCTTAAGTCCATACAGTAGCTATCATTTGATTGTTACTGGATTCAGTGTAGACATTAGAGGTGAGATTAAGATTGTCTTTGAACAATCAATATGGATGAAATATAGCCACAGTGACTGTTAAATGGCTTGCCACTGACATTAGTAGTTTTCACTTTCCAGCTCATTAACTATACCATCCAAACACAAGCAGTGAATTGTAACCTACATGCTTACCCAAAGTCGGGATAGACAACATCAATATACAGTGTCCTCATGGACAAGGTATGGTGTTCCAAAAATGGACAATATTGTTATGTGCTACCTTCATGCACAGAGTTGGAAAGTATGTAAATCTGACTGAAGAAGTCAATGTTAACACAAATAATAAATAGTATAGAATTGCATTGTAATTGAAGTTGGAATGCCAAAAATATTTCACTGTCCCATCAGTATAGCATTGCATTTTACCACGATAGACCAGATTGATACAGCAGTATGCCGAACTGTAGGAAACAGTTTTATTTTATCTTCAGGTTTCCCCAGGGGATACAGGTTGGGATGTTTTCAGTTTATACTACCATGTGGATGGACCAATCAGAACTGTGAGTTTATGAAAATTTACAATAAGAATATTATACATTCTCGAATAATTACATAACATGTAAAACGTTAACAAAGTAACAAGATGGTGTTGCCCTGGCTCTTCCTGTTTTATCTGGTGTTCAACCTGGCAGTATGTATGACTATCTATCCAACTGTATTTTCACCATGTCAAAATGCGATGTACGTCATATCTCTATTTCCAGGTGTTCATCCCAGAGTGTATGATCATATCTCTATTTTCAGGTGTTTATCCCAGAGTGTAAGATAATGTCTGCATGTATTTTCAGGTGATCACCCCAGAGTGTATAATCATGTACCTACGAGTGTTTAACTTCCTGTGGAGAGCTAAGAGGATGGAGTACATACTGGCCATGGTGTGGAAAAGTCAGATGTTTATGGACAGGTTAATAGCTCAGATCCCAGGTATGGCGGAAATAGCACACAATAATTTACCTGTAAATGGCCCATGGCCTTAATCATGTAACTCCACAATAGGGACCAGGGACACAGGGCATTAATAGAAACATTTGACCACTCTTGAAATGTGGACACCTGGCTTCCTCTCTGGAAGGTCAGCCAGAAACCTGCTGGTAGTCTGGGGTTTATCCAAGCCCTGTTTCCTCCACCATGATGCTGGCTGCTGTTGCATGAAATATTCTTGAGTACAGCATTAAACACCAATCAAATTAATAAATGAATGATGTGTGGATGTGAAAGTGAAATGTTAAAACACAGATTTATGAACAAACAAATCATATTTCTCATCTCCCAACTTGCCATGATTTAGTTTTAAATCCATTCTTTTTTGTCTGATCATTTACCCCCAAAGTTTGATGTTTTGAAATTCTGCACTTTGTACAATGTTTTGTTTCAGAATTACTGGCAGTGAAGCATCAGTGCAATATGTTAACATGTGTTTTATTACAGAACTACTGGGAGTGAAGCATCAGTGCCATGTATTAACGTGTGTTTTGTTACAGAACTACTGTGAGTGAAGCATCATTGTCATGTATTAACATGTGTTTTGTTACAGAACTACTGGGAGTGAATCATCAGTGCCATGTGTTAACATGTGTTTTGTTACAGAACTACTGGCAGTGAAGCATCAGTGCCATGTATTAACATGTGTTTTGTTACAGAACTACTGGCAGTGAATCATCAATGCCATGTGTTAACATGTGTTTTGTTACAGAACTAATGGGAGTGAATCATCAGTGTCATGTATTAACATGTGTTTTGTTACAGAACTACTGGGTGTGAATCATCAGTGTCATGTGTTAACATGTGTTTTGTTACAGAACTACTGGGAGTGAATCATCAATGCCATGTGTTAACATGTGTTTTGTTACAGAACTACTGGGAGTGAATCATCAGTGTCATGTGTTAACATGTGTTTTGTTACAGAACTACTGGGAGTCAATCATCAATGCCATGTGTTAACATGTGTTTTGTTACAGAACTACTGGGAGTGAAGCATCAGTGTCATGTATTAACATTTGTTTTGTTACAGAACTACTGGTAGTGAAGCATCAGTGTCATGTATTAACATGTGTTTTGTTACAGAACTACTGGGAGTGAAGCATCAGTGCCATGTGTTTTGTTACAGAACTACTGGGAGTGAAGCATCAGTGTCATGTATTAACATGTGTTTTGTTACAGAACTACTGGGAGTGAAGCATCAGTGTCATGTATTAACATGTGTTTTGTTACAGAACTACTGAGAGTGAATCATCAGTGTCATGTATTAACATGTGTTTTGTTACAGAATTACTGGGAGTGAATCATCAGTGTCATGTGTTAACATGTGTTTTGTTACAGAACTACTGAGAATGAAGCATCAGTGTCATGTATTAACATGTGTTTTGTTACAGAACTACTGGGAGTGAAGCATCAGTGTCATGTATTAACATGTGTTTTGTTACAGAACTACTGGGAGTGAAGCATCAGTGTCATGTATTAACATGTGTTTTGTTACAGAACTACTGGGAGTGAAGCATCAGTGTCATGTATTAACATGTGTTTTGTTACAGAACTACTGGGAGTGAATCATCAGTGTCATGTATTAACATGTGTTTTGTTACAGAACTACTGGGATTGAAGCATCAGTGCCATGTGTTAACATGTGTTTTGTTACAGAACTACTGGGAGTGAATCATCAGTGCCATGTGTTAACATGTGTTTTGTTACAGAACTACTGGGAGTGAAGCATCAGTGTCATGTATTAACATGTGTTTTGTTACAGAACTACTGGGTGTGAATCATCAGTGTCATGTGTTAACATGTGTTTTGTTACAGAACTACTGGCAGTGAAACATCAGTGCCATGTATTAACATGTGTTTTGTTACAGAACTACTGGCAGTGAATCATCAGCGCCATGTGTTAACATGTGTTTTGTTACAGAACTACTGGGAGTGAATCATCAGTGTCATGTGTTAACATGTGAGATGGTCCATTTCATACAGCAGGTCCAGTACTACATCAACTTTGAGGTAAGCTCTCCACAACCCACCCATCCTCTGCAGTGGTATGTCAGCATACACAGATATCAGAGATTTTACAATCTTCACAGAAGGTTATTTGATGAGCATTGTAATGATAGGGATGACTTGTGATCAAACTCTTTTGTTGCTGAAGGTAAGGAGAGGATAAAATACAAGTGAGGCAAATTTATTAATTTAATAAATTGTCATTGTATTTCTAGAACATTGTAATAATAGGAGAGATTTGTGGTCAAACTCTTTTGTTTCTAAAAGTAAAAAGACTCCTGCTGTATCATGTGACTTGTCAAACACGTGAGGCCATTTTTGTGGACTTTAATTTAATTGTCAGTGCTTAGATACACAAGGGGTGGAATTTTACAATGTCCAGAGAAAGTAAATTTCACGCAAGGTGTAATAGCTCTCACATGTAGGCACAAACCCTGTCCAATACAATTTTTGCTGGCTTCCTCTCCGGCCTTACCTGGGTAAGGTCTTCCAGCAACTTCCGGAAGGTTGTGGGCTTCCCCCGGGTTCTGCCCGGTTTCCTCCCACCATAACGCTGTCCGCCGTTGTATAAGTGAAATATTCTTGAGTACGGCATAAAACACCAATGAAATAAATAAATAATTAATACAATATTTTAATGGTTTTACATCTTACCTAAGTGATTAAATAAGTCACATGCGGGTATAAAAGCAGGGTGATGCTTTCGTGGATCACCCGTAGCAGAACCTTAGCTCTGTTCCTAGCCACCATCAAAAGCGTATTGCGTTTTCACAAGCAAATCAGATTTATTATATTTGAGAATTTCATTGGTTACAGTATTTATAAACTTTCAGGTACTGGAATGTTTGTGGGATGAACTGTTGACAAAAGTTAAAGAGGCCAAAGACCTGGATTACATCATTGCTGCCCACGAGGTTTTTCTCGATGCCATCAATGTGAGATGTCTCCTTGATAAGGATTCTATGGTTAGTATTAGAACCCAGAACCATGTTTAGTAATGTGCTTAGTTTCCAACCCAGTGAGTTAAGGTTCTAAAAGATTTGCCTGAACTAGACACTTATTATATGTTCCCCATTTCAACTTACAGGATCCAAAAATAAGTGTTAAAATTAAATTCCAAATTCTCATTTAATAAACTGGCTTTGTGTAATTGGCTGCATAGCTGGAAAAACAAGGTATGATTGTTGTCTGTCTTTGCCCTCGTGTTGACAGTGAATAGACTGTGTCCTTGAATACTGTGTGCAAAAGAAGCATAAAGGAGCAGAGCATCACTGCAGTTTTTACCCTTCAGCCAGGGATATGGATATTGTCGCTGTGGCCACCGTCGGTCTGCCCATTTTCTTGTAAACGTTTTATCTTGCAACATTTTCAAGTCGAATTTATCAAATTTGTGTCATAGATGCCCAAAACCATGGAGAAGAGCCCTATTGATTTCCGGTGACCTTGACATATTTTTTCAAGGTGAACAGGTCAAATGGCATTTAGTGCTTGCAAACATGATATCTATTGAAGGTGTGAGGCAAAGTTTAATAATGAAAATTATGTCACATATACCTTATGTAAACCCTATTGATTTTTAGTGACCTTATCCTATTTTTCAAGGTCATTAGGAATATTTTATGCTAATTAATTGCAAACATGTGTCTTAAACAGATAAATTTGTTGCCACAGTTGACCACATCTACACAAACATTCAGAAAAAAAAATCAGATGTCCTTGATAACAGTCTGCTGTTGGTCTCCATAGAAACAGGTGCATACTTATTTTAGGCTTAACAGATGATATTTGAAGATTTCTGCATATATTAAAACACCATATAGTAAATGTATGTGCTCAAGGTCAAAGGGTTTGAAGTGCATTGCACTGTATTTTTATTCCACTCTCCTCATGACCAACTAGGTTGTGTGTTTAATCCCACTCTTGCTATTCTGGCTTGTCAAGTGTTGTTTTTGTGGCTTTCTTCAGGCTCTGGTTTGTACTGTGCACCCATAAACCCGATCACTCCTCAAATTTCCACCCATAAACCTGATCACTCCTCAAATGTCCACGCATAAACCTGATCACTCCTCAAATGTCCACCCATAAACATGATTACTCCTCAAATATCCACCCATAAACCTGATTACTCCTCAAATGTCCACCCCATAAACCTGATCACTCCTCAAATATCCACCCATAAACCTGTTCACTCCTCAAATGTCCACCCATAAACCTGTTCACTCCTCAAATATCCACCCATAAACCTGATTACTTGTCAAATGTCCACCCATAAACCTGTTCACTCCTCAAATGTCCACCCATAAACCTGTTCACTCCCAAATGTCCACCCATAAACCTGTTCACTCCTCAAATGTCCACCCATAAACCTGATTACTTGTCAAATGTCCACCCATAAACCTGTTCACTCCTCAAATGTCCACCCATAAACCTGTTCACTCCCAAATGTCCACCCATAAACCTGATCACTCCTCAAATATCCACCCATAAACCTGATTACTTGTCAAATGTCCACCCATAAACCTGTTCACTCCTCAAATGTCCACCCATAAACCTGATCACTCCTCAAATGTCCACCCATAAACCTGTTCACTCCTCAAATGTCCACCCATAAACCTGATTACTTGTCAAATGTCCACCCATAAACCTGTTCACTCCTCAAATGTCCACCCATAAACCTGATCACTCCTCAAATGTCCACCCATAAACCTGTTCACTCCTCAAATGTCCACCCATAAACCTGATCACTCCTCAAATGTCCACCCATAAACCTGATCACCCCTCAAATGTCCACTCATAAACCTGATCACTCCTCAAATGTCCACCCATAAACCTGATCACTCAAATGTCCACCCATAAACCTGATCACTCCTCAAATGTCCACCCATAAACCTGATTACTCCTCAAATGTCCACCCATAAACCTGATCACTCAAATGTCCACCCATAAACCTGATCACTCCTCAAATGTCCACCCATAAACCTGATCACTCAAATGTCCACCCATAAACCTGATCACTCAAATGTCCACCCATAAACCTGATCACTCAAATGTCCACCCATAAACCTGATCACTCCTCAAATGTCCACCCATAAACCTGTTCACTCCTCAAATGTCCACCCATAAACCTGATCACCCCTCAAATGTCCATCCATAAACCTGATCACCCCTCAAATGTCCACCCATAAACCTGATTACTCCTCAAATGTCCACCCATAAACCTGATTACTCCTCAAATAGCAAGTATTCATGACTACTTTATGAGCTTGCCTTACAAAGTAAACTGCTGGTATTCTCTGAATGCCTTGTTACGTCTGCCATTACCTGGGGGTTAATTTTCTATTAACATAATGTGTCTGTTTTAGCCATTAAAGGATCATTCCATTCAGTTTTTGGTAGTTATAGAAATCCAGGAATGTTTCAAGTCATTCTTCATAGTCGTGATGATTGGCATATTATACAGAAATATAGAATATTGTCCATTCAGTTGTAGTGTGGGCATTTGTATATTTACATGTAATTGTGGCACAGACTTGTATTCTCAGAGTGTGTTGTAGTGATTGGAGATATTTGCTGTATTCAAGAATCTAGCACTTACACAATAATGGTGGACTGCCATCATATGAGTGAAATTCACCAATCCGGTCACTGTGAGTTCAAGTTTAGCTCATGCTGGCTTCCTCTCCAGCTGAACGTGGAAAGGTCTGCAGAAGCCTGCGGATGATCGTGGGTTTCCCCCGGGCTCTGCCTTGTTTCCTCCCACCATAATACTGGTTGCCATCATATGAGTGAAGTATTCTTGAGTACGGCATAAAACACCAATGAAGTAAATAAATATAGGTGAAATATTTTGGAGTATGACGTAAAACACCAATTAAATAAATAAATTAATCAACAGTGGTGAGGTTGATGGGTTGAGGAAATAAGGCGTAGGCCAATGGACACCACCAAGTTTTGCTCTTGACTGTTGCAAGGTGCAAAAAATTTTCTGCTATTATGCTACTGTGCATTGCTGTAGAAGCACAGTTATATGCTCCTGTATTTCCTAGGATCCTATAGATTTTATCCTGTGTGGCTGAAGAGTCAACATGGATGCAGGCTATCAAATTGTCCATTGCAGTCTTTCTTTTTGTTCAGCATTGTAATAACAATGTTTGGGTATTTCTTAGCTTTTCTATTCCAGTACACGCCCCTAATTTTTTCCCAGGTAATTCCGATCAACCTTCAATTCCTATATGTCCTATATAGGTACAGATACAGTGAACACACCACTTGAACCTACTTGTTCTAGGCAGGCAGTATTCCTCGTTAGATATCAGTGAACTGAAATCACTACATTTGACCTAAGAATTTGCCTGAAGAAGGGCATATTTATAGGCAAATTGAAGTCATAAAAGATTACGTATGGTGCGGAAACTTACATTTTTCTGTAGGATATCATCCTTAGGTAAAGGAATAACTTAATCACTGACGATATTTTAGGTCACCTGTTACAGTCATTTACAGCCCTTACAGCCATTTACCATCATTGCAGTCCTTAGTCATTTATCGTTGACATAGTCATTTACAACCCTTAGTCATTTATCATCATTACAGTCCCTACAGTCATTTACTGTCATTACAGCCCTTACAGTCATTTACAGCCCTTACAGTCATTTAACATTGTTACAGTCCTCAGTCATTTACCATCATTACAGTCCTTAGTCATTTACCATCATCACAGTCCTTACAGTTATCTAGAGACATTAGTCATTTTACCTGTTGACCAGGGTATCCTGACCCAGCTGAGGGCAATCTTCGACCTGATCATCCAGTTCCAAACTGCTCAGGGCGCTTTTTATAGCGCTGTGGAGGAGGAGATAGACACCAGGCAGCGCTTCAGCCAGCAGATGCAGAAGAAAACAGATGAGGTCTGTTGAAGTCTTTAGTATAGATGGCTTGCATTTGCGGCCTGTTGTAACAAAATCATTCCACGGTATCTCCTGGGGTGTACCTTTCACTGTGTCCACTGTACTGTGAAATTCTTTTGTTAAAGATTTTAGGTAACGTGAAAAAGAACTGTTAATTGCCTATAAAAACATCTTTTAAAGGAAGGCAGCTGAAGGATTTCTCCTATGCAATAGTCAAAATTAGCAGTGAAAAACTGTGATGTCAAGTCTGAAAATAAATGCCTCACGTTTTTTAAAACAACCTTTTGATGTAAGTGGTAAAACCAAAAACGGCATGTTGTATATGATTGGATGTATGGTTACAGTCAAAGTAACAATAAACATGAACCTTTTAAGCCTGTGTAACTGAAGAATATTTATGCCAAATATCCTGAAAACGTGAATATAGGATTGGAAAAAGCCTGGAAATTTGAAAATTTTTAGTGCCTGACAAGTGTGTCCATATTTTCAGGGTAAGTGGGGTGTGACAGAGGCTGAGCAGACAGCAGAGGACGAGAGACGTTCCAGTTTCCTGAGGAGCCTCATACAGTCTACCAGGCTTCAGCTGCAGGTGCTAGCAACCTCCTACAGGGTAAGCTGTAATACCAGAGGAATTGAACTTCATCTGGCTGAAACAATCAGCTTTGTAAATCACTCTGTCTGTTGGTGGATCTGTCAATGAAAATTTTAACTTGCTATCTTTTGTCAGTGGGCATTTTGTGAGTAGATGGGGTGCCACTGGCCATTTTGTGAGTAGATGGGGTGCCACTGGGCATTTTGTGAGTAGATGGGGTGTCACTGGACATTTTGTGAGTAGATGGGGTGTCACTGGACATTTTGTGAGTAGATGGGGTGCCACTGGGCATTTTGTGAGTAGATGGGGTGTCACTGGACATTTTGTGAGTAGATGGGGTGCCACTGGGCATTTTGTGAGTAGGTGGGGTGCCATTGGGCATTTTGTTGCACCACTTTCAAAATATATATATAAAAGAAACACGTGTATGGTTCTCTGTTAATTTCTGATTGTCTGTCCATCCATGTCTCTGCCTGTTCATGGTTGTCTGTCCATCCATGCCTCTGCCTGTTCATGGTTGTCTGTCCATCCATCCATGCGTCTGCCTGTTCATGGTTGTCTGTCCATCCATCCATGCGTCTGTCTGTTCATGGTTGTCTGTCCATCCATGCGTCTGCCTGTTCATGGTTGTCTGTCCATCCATCCATTCATCTGCCTGTTCATGGTTGTCTGTCCATCCATCCATGCGTCTGTCTGTTCATGGTTGTCTGTCCATCCATCCATGTGTCTGTCTGTTCATGGTTGTCTGTCCATCCATCCATGCGTCTGCCTGTTCATGGTTGTCTGTCCATCCATCCATGCGTCTGCCTGTTCATGGTTGTCTGTCCATCCATCCATTCATCTGCCTGTTCATGGTTGTCTGTCCATCCATCCATGCGTCTGCCTGTTCATGGTTGTCTGTCCATCCATCCATGCATCTGCCTGTTCATGGCTGTCTGTTCTCTTCTCACAGGATAAAGTTCAGGAGTTCATCATGATGGTCACCACCCACCAAGACACCAGTCTTCGATTCCTCATCTTCCGGCTCGACTTTAACGAACATTACAAAGCCCGTGATCCTAAGCTGCGAAGCCCACTAGTGTATCAGCGTCACAAACAGCGAGTGTAGCCACATGTACAGCAGAGCAGTTTGTGGATGATTTCATGTGATTATTTCAGCGACTAATTACAGTCAAAAAGGTTCATACATGTACAGCAGAGCAGTTTGTGAATGATTTCATGTAATGATAAAGTGTAAATCATATTTTTCACCAACTAATTACAAAGTCACAAAGGTTCATACATGTACAGCAGAGCAGTTTGTGAATGATTTCATGTGATTATAAAGTGTAAATCAGATTTTTCACCAACTAATTACAAAGTCACAAAGGTTCATACATGTACAGCAGAGCAGTTTGTGAATGATTTCATGAAATTATTGGGTGATGTACTGTACACACACACTCACACACACACACATATATATATATAATTTTGTGTACTTACTCTTAATACACATACTTCTAGTGATTCCTAACTTAATTCTAGAGCACATACTGTTCCCTTGTGAGTCAGGAGTAGTTTTCACACGACTGTTGTAAATCCATTTTCTCGTTTTTTTTTTGTTGTTTTTTTTCAGAAGTAATGGCTATAATACCATGAGGTGACATGATTCACCAAAAAAAAAAACATGCACATTAAAGATGTCAGAAGAGTTTTGTTTCAGTGAACTCCAAAACCTGCTAAGACATACAAAGGCAAATATTTGTACTTAACCTCTGATCTGCATCTTAGCATATACCGTAATTGACCTCAATATTCGAACACAAAAGATCATTTACGGTGGCAAATAAATGTCATGAGATATTACTTCTGGTGCTGAAATTTACATTTTCCCATTAGGATCTCATCCTACCTTCCAAACACCTCTCAAAGCACTTTTCTAAAATCAGCAAAACTCCAAGAATCTGGAAAAATTAGCAACTTTTTCATGGACGAAATTATTTAGGTCATTTAGGGTACCTTGTAAAACTTCAAATGGATTGGTAACACAGGTATTCATCTCTAGCAGTGTATCCTGTCTTTACTTAGGCGCTGTTTGAAGTATAATGAAATATTCCCAAAAAACATGTAGAACGAAGTCAGTGAAGTTAAATATATAAATAATTACATAAAGAAAACTGTACAACAACAACAGAAAAGTCCTTTTGGGGAAATGTCTCATGTATTTTTGTTTGTCAATCCACTTCTGCGCTGTAGAATGGTGACTTTTCAGGAAAATCTTAATTTTCTAGTGCTAAATAAGAAAATTAAATGCATCGACTTTTGAACGTATTTAGCAAGTTTTGCCTGAATAAAATATTTTACTCTGAAAACACTGAAATAGCTCATGATGATATGGGTTTGTAAGTCTAGTTGCTATGGAAACATTGAGATTTTTTAAAAGATTGATATTCAGCAGTCCGTGTGAGAGTTGTGTATGTCAGGTGTTCAGTACCATCAGTACCGTGAATTCTTTGTGTAGGCTGATCCCAGATATAGGGTGACCCTTCTGGCTCAAGTTTGCTCCACACATATACAGTGGGGAAAATCACAGGGTCAGTCATCGCAATACTTCTTGTTAAAGAACCCATAAAATTACCACGCAGACGTAATTATATCAGGGTTCCATTTTTGCTTTGAAAGTGCTTGAATTTTAATGAATGGGTTTGAAAACCATGAAAATCCTTGAAAGAATTTATTTTGAGATTCATGCTCAAATTTATTTATTTATTTATTTTATTTGTTGTTTTACGCCGTACTCTAGAATATTTCACTTATGCGACGACAGCCAGCATTATGGTGGGAAAAAACCGGGCAGTGCCCGGAGGAAACCCACAACCATCCGCAGGTTGCTGGAAGACCTAACCACATACGACCGGAGAGGAAGCCAGCATGAGCTGGACTTGAACTCACAGCGACCACATTGGTGAGAGACTCCTGGGTCATTACCCTGCGCTAGCACACTAACCAACTGAACTACGCAGGCCCCTACATGCTCAAAAGTATCAAAATTTTAGTGTTGGAATATCATAGTGCATTATACTTAAAACGGATGGATCAATAAACTAGTTAATTAGTGTGTATAAACAGACTGATCCTTGAAAGTTTTGGAAAACAAAGTATATTAACTAAATTCTTTTCTATCACGAATGGAAACAATGTACATATATAAGTGTAGGTTACAATAGGTTTGTCAGCGTTATATCTACAAGCACAACTTCATTTCTGTCTCTCGATTTGACGCAGCATTTTTGGAGACATGACAATAAGGAATGTTCAAAGAAAAGACAACAAATAATATAACGCAAGTTATTTGGGAAGACAGTTGGAAACAGATCTGAACTGTTACAGACATTTTTTTTTCTGACGTGTTTAGTAATTCTATAAATCAAGTTTTAATCAGGAATTCTTACAAGGCCATGGGATGCCCCATGTTGGAGCAACCAGAAACATGTCATGTCACTCGTACAGGAACTATCATATGGTTAAAATGCTAAAACAGTTGTCTGTTAATGAAAGTGGAAACACCAACGTCCAGGAGTTATGGATGAACTTGCGCCTCATTGGTGAAAATTGATAACTCGGAGGCACTTTCGATTATTTCAATGGGCATGATTTTGCTTATTTTGAGCTGTTATATCTCGGTTGTTTGACATCACGAAAACAAAAAGCAATGGTTTTGACACTTCTTGCTCGTACATACATTTGGTATAAGTGCTGCTTTTTCTTTCAAACATTTGAACATGAACAATGATATGAAAATGAAGATCCTTAATCTAATCAGAAATCAACCCAGAAGTTTGTTTAGATAAAGTCTGAGAGTAAAACTGTGAGTCTTTTCTCATACATATGACATCTTGTGTGATAAAATAAATAAGAGAATAAAGCCTAAGATACATGTAGGTTAAAATGTGGTAAAACATCATGGGGAAAATAAGGAAACAGATTATGCAAAAAATAATGAATGAGGTGGTGTTCATTATGAGTTGAGCCAGACGTACATGAACTGTAAATCCTCAACCTTTTCAACGGCTTAAGCACTTTTTTTTAAATGGAAATTATGCATACAATTATTATGAAAATAATGCTAAAAAAATGTTTTTGTGTGTGTGTGTGTGTGTGTCACTTAAGATGCAAGCTTCATAAAACTGTGCAAATTATTTCTCTACTCCTCACAGTTCTCTCCGAGTGTTTCAAAATATTGGTCACAGAGGTGGTTGAAAAGGTTGAAGAGTTAGGGTAAATTTTGCATTGATTTTCATCATATGCTGACAATGTACCACTAAAGCATGTATTGTTATTCTTTCAACCTTGATAATGTATTCGCTTTCAGAAAAAAACGTGTTGCCCACAAACATATAGGTCATGTATCTATTATTTACCAGAAAATACACTTCCATTAATTTTAATAGTGTTTTATTACAAGAATTCTATGTAATTGTTTCTTTTTTATGTTCTTGGTTGAGAAAATATGTGATGTTTGTGGCAGTAGACCTATATTTATAACAGAAAAATAAATTTCACGAGTTTCTGAGGACTTTTGTTTTGTTTTTATTAACCAGAATCTGTTTGGGTCATGTATCTGTTGTGGACAGCAGTCTGAGAGCAATGTGATTAGTCTGTATCACCGTATAGATTTTAATCCCAAGGCCGTAATAAAGATACTGCAGTTAGCCATTGGATTGGCTTTAAATGCTTGGTACAGTTATATTTCATAGACAAGACAGAGCATAGAAAGAGTGAATGAGTGGGGTCTAACGTACAATTTTTCAGTCATATGACGACAAAGGAATCCTTAGAGTAATGTGCCTCCTTGTTGCAAGACGGATTTCCACTGCTCTTTAATCTAGTGCTGCTTCACTGAGATGCCTTACCAAAGGCAAGTAAGCGGACCTGTCCAAGCCATTATACTCATACGAGTCAACCAGTCATTGTACTACATGTGTCCTCTTCATGCTGAACATCAAGTGAGGAAGTTACAACTTCCTCTTTTAAGGTCTTAGGCATGACTCAACCCAGGATTGACCCTGGATCTACCCCTCTCGAAGCGAACAGCCAAGAAAGAAAACTATCACATCCGCATCTAATGTGGCTAATTAGTGCTATACCCTTTTGCTTTTATATTTTGTTTGTTTTTGCATTTCTACAGACACAAACCTGGTAGCTTATCAAACCTCAGATGCAATATGGATCATAATATATCCCAGGCCAAACAGTCCCATCGGCAAACTGTTGTCAACTTTATTTCTTACAAAGATCACTTTTTCTTACCAGGAAAATTCTTTTCTTCTTACCTAGAATATTTTTTTTACTACTGTAATCATTTTAAACAGTAGAGAAAATTATTTCCAGCACGGTCAAAAATATTTTTTCTATGAAAATTTAATTTCCTCCGTGAAAGTAAATATGTGGAAAAAATAACAATGTAAATAATAATAATAACAATTTCTTGATAAAAAAAAGTAATTTTGGGGGTAAAAGAATATATTTTAGTTATTGGGTTAAGTAACTGTAAGCATTATTTGGGATCTACACTTTCTGGGTTGGCCAATAGCAGAGAATTTAGTGCTGAAAACTGGCTGACCTCTGGGGTTTGAACCACTAAACACAGGCAGGCACTTAGTTAATCACTAGCATTATATGTCTACTTCACTATCATTCCATTCTCAAGATTACAAAAATCGAGGTGGTCTGATTAAGAAAGAAAAAAAAAAACGTTTTGCCGTGACCAGGATTCGAACCTGGGTTGTCTCGGCCACAACGAGAAGTCCTAACCACTAGACTATCACGGCTTCACACGCAGCGAAGAGAAAAATTGAAAGAGTAGAGAGAGCTGAAAACTGTAATAAAAACCCTGATTTTTACAGGGAATAATAAGAAGCGCTGATGTTTAAAATACTCTGAAATAAGATTCAATCAGAATAGCTTCTTTATAGCCCTGATAATACAAAAGTTCTTTGCCAGGGATGACTACATGGTCACGTGACTACGCTCTGCCGAGCAACGGAGCATTGCAACCCCAATGACGTCAAGATTCATTTAAGGTGTAGGTGGTTTGCGATGACACCCATCTTTGACGTAAAATTGAGCATTGCCCACTGGTAGCTAGAGGTGTCATAACTTCTTGGCTGGTAAGGGCATATACATATCGACAATATACACAAACTTACCTCAAAGATGGCTGAAATTGCAGACCATCTATAAATTGATAAACCCTCGGTCGTGTACTATGTTATTTCAGTTCTAAGTCATACTTATTTTCGTAGTTAGCTGCGAGTTGGTGGGCGTAGAGGTACTGGTAACCAGAGGAACTTGACGCTGGCAGGCCTGCGCGAGAAGAAGGCAATCGAGGATCAACCTTCCTGCCTGACGGCAAGAGGATCGTCTATATGCATCATATGAGCCTACCTTACCGTTATTTGGAATTTATTATTACGAAACAAATTAACCTCAACTGTCGCCAGTGTCGATTAATATCGATACCAAAGACCTGAATTAAGGTGTTATTTAATTAGATCTAATTTGAAGCTGTTTGTTAAAAGTGACGTAAACAATGAAAAAACGCCTTAATTAGCGTTGATTGCGCGACTTTCTGATCAAGTCAAGGGCTGATGTAAGATCATGATAGGGGCCTGTAGGCCACAGAATTAAAACCTAAACGCATGTGCATGTGACAGGGTGCCATGGAGTTAGCACAAATTACATTGTCCTTCATAGACAGTGTTTAGCCTTCTGGATTAGAGGCTATTTCATATTGATGACGTACAAGTGCTCACAACTCTTTCATTCGTGTTAAATGTGTAATCATTTTCTTTTTTTTTTTTTTTTTGCTTGTACACATTTGTGACTATGATGCTCACTTTGGTAGTACCCTTTCAACACTTGTAATAAATGAAGGGCAGGTTTAACAACGTCCGTATGTACGTACAAGGCGCCGTTTGGGTAGGAGAGTAGGCCTATGCGTGGTCAGTTTGCGTTAAGCTGTCGCTTGTTTGCCTGCCATCGTTCTATACTTGTGTCTTTTATTCTTCCCGGAGTGTGAACGTATTCATAAAGTTGACACGACCCTTTCTCAGTCATTTCGTTTGCCCGCAAGCGCAAAAATCACAGTTTTTGTTTGATTTTCTGCCTTTGGGCTATTTCTTACAGTTATATCTTGTTATTTCTCTGGGCCCAAGAGTTAGGCCTACATTGTGTTCACAGGGATTTAACTGTTTTGGGGAAACTAAAACAAGTCAGTTGATAGTAACTTATACGTGCTTGTGAAAATTGTTTGAAATGTTGATAGCTTGTGATGCATACATGTAAGTTTGGATTTTGCCAAATAATTTTGACTAGTGTAAGCAAAATATTTGTCATTGAGTAAGTGACATATTTTTCGTTGTTGTTGCTACAAGTGTCACCAGGCTGAGAATTCAGTAATCGAGATAGTATTTGAAAATATCTTTTGGAGATTGTTGTTGCTGAATGTTAAGATTGTTACATTTGTTGAAGTACGATAACTGAATGGCAATTTTATTGTAATTTACTTCTAAGATAGGCTATTCTTGATTAACTTCTGTGGTTTATGTCAATATACCGGTACCTTGTGTATTTAATGCATATACTTACACTCAGTATTATAGCCTGGAGTTTCGATAGTTTTGAGATCGATATTGGGGGCATGGTGGTATGGGCGTGCGGAGTGAAAGTTCCTGTTGATGGTGAGGACTTGGCTGGATTTTTCAGTAGAGATATGAAAATCAAAGAGGTGATCATTCCTGATCAAAACAGAGGTGAGTATTTTTTATTGTTCTTTAACTCAAAGCAAGTGAAGAGAGCATTGACCTAACGGTAAGTCCTACCATGGTACAGAGAGCACTGATCGTAAACCGGCATTAGAGGAATACCAGGTAGTTAATGCAGTTGAATTACCACGTCCACCTGTGCAGGTGAGCGGTATAATAGAAGCGATAAAGAACCTCATTCAACAGGAAAGAAAGTAAATGTTTCTCTGTTTAGCCTCGAGAGATCCCAGGAACGTCAATCGTTTGACACCAACCCTATGATGGCAGCTGCTTCACAGTGCAGAGTATAATTTTTCTCAGGCGATGATTGATGTTAAAGATAACTTTGCTTATCATCAATTGCGGCATGTGGTAACTAGTTTGATGTCTGAAGGATACCTAGAAAACATGATGATGCCTGCATTTAGACGAGCACTACGGGGAACAGCTAGTGAGGTGATGTTAAATCTCGGTGCAGGCAGTACGATTCGTACACTCCTGATGAAATTTTTCATTTTTGGTAATGTCTTAACTGCAGAGGCTCTTCTGGAAGATGTTTATAGCGCAAAGCAAAAAGAGACGGAGAATGTAGTGGCGTGAGGATGTAGGTTAGAAGGATTGTTAAGAATATCAGTGCAGAAAGAGACAGCTTTAGTTGGCGATCAGGATATGCTCAGAACGATGTTTTGGAGTTGTTTGTTTGACCATGAAGTTAGATCTGCTATACGTCACAGATTTGACGCAGGTGAGCGGTTTAGCAATTTGCTTTGAGCAGCACATGCAGCTGAACATGAGATTGGCCTTAGAGGCAGGGAAACTTTTAAAATGTCTGGTAAAGGAGTGAAACACCAGATTCAACTATCACCACATACACATAAAGATAAAATGCCGGTAAAGTAGCTAAACTGGCAGCCAGAACTGTGGTATGTTAGTTTTGCAAGGAGGAAGGACATGCGAGGAATAAACTGTCCTAAAACAAACACATCAGATGGGAACTAGAAACCACCTGGTTCGGAGGGCAGATTCCAGACGAGAGTTATTCTTGCCCTATAAATTATAAGAAAATATGGAATAAGCTAAACCTTAAGGAAACCTTAGTTGCCATAAAGGTAAATGATGTTGTTACCCAGGCATGTTTAGATATCGGTTCTGAAGTTTCAACAGTGTCGCAATCTTTCCGTGAAGAAAAGTTACCTAAGGTGAAGATATACCCACTCACACTTGAGTGATTAAAATTGAAGCTGCATGGGGAAACACTATGCCTTACATTGGATACAATGAACTTGTTTTAGACATGGGGAAGGGGCTTCAGGATGTATTAGAATTAGTGGTGCTGGGGGAGATATCTGATGCGAATTGGCTACAGAAATTTAACTGGGATTGTATTGAGGATGATCCTGAAGATTTAAGGAATCTCCTATGTAAGTATGAGGATGTATTTTCTAAACATGAGGTTGACTGTAGAGGAACCAGCGCAGTTAAACATGGGATTGAGTTGACTGATAATCGTCCTATTAAGATCAGACACCGCCGGATACCACCATTTCTGTATGAGGAGGTGAGGAAACATCTTAATGACATGTTGAAAGCTGGTACCATTAGACCGTCTAAAAGCCTTTTGGCATTTCCTATAGTACTTGTGCAAAAGAAAGACAGAACCGTCCCTTTCTGTGTAGACAATAGGAACTTAAATAGAAGAACTGTTAAGGATGCGTTTGCACTTCCCCGGTTAAACGAAACGCTCAGTACGCTGGCGCGTTCGAAGTATTACTGGGTACTTGACTTAAAATCAGGATTTTGACAAGTAGAAATGGCTGAGGAAGATCGCGAAAAGACGTCCTTCACAGTAAGACCTTTGGGCTTTTACGAATTCAGTGCCATGCCCCTTGGGCCTGCTAATATCCCAGCAAGTTTCCAACGGCTAATGCAGTTGCGTTTGGGAGATCTGCGTCTGACTAAATGTCTGCTTTTTATATATAATTTTCTAGTATTCTCAGATACATGGGATGAGCATATGTTCCGTCTGGAAGCAATCCTTAAAATGTTGAGGGAGTTTAGACTTAAAGTCTAGCGCACTAACCGACTGAGCCACGGAAGCCCCTGTATCTGTTATCCTTCCAGGTATGTAAAGGTAAGAATTAAGTTGACATGGCCCTTTTTAAGTCATTTTGTAAGCCTGTAAGCGCAAAGGTCACTGTTTTTGTTTGATTTTTTGTCTAGTGTTCTGCTATGACGTCAGAACTTCAGCTGTGTATGCTTGTATCTATTATCCTTACAGGGTTACATACGACTGTCACACATGCGAATGAGCTCAGTCCAAATGTAAAATCAGAGGAAAGAAATAAAGATCATAGTCACAAGCAAGCCAGTGTTGTTCCGTATGTGAAGCTGAAAGGACTGGTAAAGCCCACCCCGGTTACATTTAATCAATCGCAAGATTGTACAACGTACTATACACCTATATACAACATACGTGCAGTGTGTGGATTTTCTGTGCAGTAGGTGGATTTTTCAACATGTAACATAGACGCAACGATGATTAGGCCTAGTTCTTAAATCAAAGATCGGGATATCTAATTGACTAGGCCTACCTCACAATCGAAATTATTGCCGATTTCGCCCCAAATCCTTCTGCGGTTCGCATCTTGGCCCTATATTTATTTATCCGACTGGTGTTTTACGCCATAGGCCTACTCTACAAACTCTACAAACTTATAGTAGGCCTAGGCCTGCAACAGGCCTATACATTAGTCTGTGTTATAAGATTAAGTATTGTGTAACTGTGGGAGTTAAGGAATCAGTGGATAGCAAAAAATAAGGTAGATGTGATATGAAAAACAGCGTAAGCCCTCCTAGCACTAAGTTAATTCGAGCAGATCCTTCATCTACAGTCTGATCACGAATTTTCCGTCAGTTAACCAGCGATGCTCTCAAGCAGAGAGCCGTTTACTCTCAGGTAGACTGAGTTTCAGTTACCACGGTTTTCATCATTCAGTTGTGAAATTACTTAAATTACAGTGAAACGGACTTAAACCACAAACGAACGCTAATATATGTCTATTTACTATAGGGGACTTTAGTCACAAAGTCAGTATGTATATATACAATTAACGGGATAGACATCGTACAAATCGGACAATTACAGCTGTAATTCTAATGTAAAGAATTGTAATGTACATTCTCTTTCGCGCACCTGGCCAAGAGAGCACGAACTGCCACATGTCAGAAATTTTGCTTCCGAATTCTCTTGATATGGATTTCGCCGTATGTCCAGTACCTCCGAGGACCAACACGGTAAAGATCCTTTTGTCTCACACCTGCTTTTCTGTGCACCTATTGATAGACAACCGTGGAAAGGTTGGGCGCCTTAACACCTTCAACAATATATTGCACGTATATAGACAGACCCATTTACATGCAAGAAGAATTGTTAGACAGGGGAATTGTGATTGACCCACAGTTATCTGTATGCGAATGTGCGAATTTTCGTTTACTCTCGGACTCTGGGCCGGGCCTATAGCGACCAACCACTGCCACAACGTACCAGGTACCGAAAATGTTCCTCCGAAACGACGATATCGATTCCGCCCGATGCTGGGTATAGCACGGAGTACCATAAGTAGGCCTGTGGTAAAGGCTTGTGTATCAGACAACTGCTTTTCTGTGGACCTGCTGACAGGCGCCTGCGGACAATACGGAAGTTTTGACTCCTTTCAATATGATGACATTTGTCCTGCAGATGGATAAGCCATGAAATATAACTGAAGGATCTGGATCGACGGCAGAGTGCGAATCTTCCGCTGAGATACAACCACACTATATACTCCATCTGCACTGAAAGTACATCACAAATCCTCCGTTGAACAGGTCAAAAACTGTACATCTCTTCGGGCACAGTGAGTTAAAAATGTTCTATAAGCGCTCATAGTCAGGTGAATTAAGTTACCAATTGCCCATACATACTCACAATCGCATTGATTTACAAATCTGTAGTTCAGATGGAATATTTATAACTGACTGTGCCGAAGAGATGTAACCTTGGTCTGTCAATGGAGATCTTCCTGATGGTCGTGGGTCTCCCCGGGCTCTTCCCGGTTTCCTCCCACCAAAATGCTTGCCGTCGTCGTATAAGGGAAATATTCTTGAGTACGGCGTAGAACACCAATCAAATAAATAAATTTATATTTAAATTAAAAATTAAATTTTGTGGTTTATCCACCCGTAGGAGAAATGTCAGCATAGTGGGAGGAGTTATTAAACGCCCAACCTGTCCACGGATGTCTGCCGATAGGTGCACAGAAAAATAGATCTGCGTCAAAAGGGCCTTTACCGTACTGGTATTCGTTGCTACCCGGCATCGAGCGGAATCGTTATCAAGAGATTTCGGAGGCACAATTTCTGTAATTTGTGGCAGTTGGTGCTCACATAGCCCGGCGCCCGCTTGAAATGAAAATTAGAGGTCTGTATAGTCAGGTAACCTGAAACCTGATTTGTAACTTATTGCTAACGCAGGGACGGTTTATAGTACAATCTGACTACATCATTTCCTTTATCAAAGAGTACTGAAAGAACGAACTTCCATGTCTCCCAATTCCATTTTCTCGCAATTCTACTTACATCTACATGGGCCTGCTTATTATATATAAGCGTGCTATATTGTAGAAGGCTTTAAAGGGCTTGAAATGCTCAACCTGTCCACGGATGACTGCCAATAGGTGCACACATAAGCAGGTGAGACAAAAAGGCCTGCTGGTACTCAGTGCTACCCAATATCGATTTCGGACGCATTTTCTGTGACTTGTAACACTTGATGCTCACATGTCCCGGCGTCCGAAAGAAAGTAAAAAATTAGAATTCTATAGTCATTTAAACATAAAAGCAGTCTTTCTTTCCATAGAGCTGAGTTACAAACAAAGCTGTTTCATGGTACACGATATGCGTGTGATATATTAACGAAGACGTTTAAACGCCCAACCTGTCCACGGATTTCTGTCTGTAGGTGCCACGAATCAGGGCTTCTACACTTCGGAATTCAATCGTCGAAACAGACATTCATATACCAGCCGTCAACCAATGAGGACGTTCCAGGTCAATAATTGTAAGGCCAAATCCAGACAATGACGTATAGCACAAACCACAAAGTTATAATGCAAAGAGAAGCAGTCAACAGTATTCATTGATGTTGGAAAGACGCAAGGTTCTGGGCGACTGAGTCAATTCAGTGTTCTCATGGTGTACCATGTTAGAATATCAGTTTTCGATAACAAAATTAGTGTCTCAGGTGCACTTTGATTGCAACTGTTGATATATCCAATGTGGCGATCTAATACAACACGATGAATACACTGCCCCTAGCCCGGGTTAAGCGGAATTAGACACAGTCATACAGCAGAGCGCCGGAGATCCTGCACGCTCTGTCCATATTTACTTACAAGAGAATTATACTCATTGTAAAACTTAAGAAACTTGGAGTGACGGCGGTTGATGGAACAACCTTGACACGCTAGTTTTTGCAGTACCGTAATAACTTGTGACACGCAGAATCTAACAAATGCTTGAAGACGAGATATGTACACACCATATGCAGGACCCTTCGGTATATTGCTGTCCAAGTAAGGTTAATTTACAATGTCAAAATTGAAACTGCCCTTCTTGTCAGTCTGCGAGAGAGGAAACCGTTTTGGTCTTTGTACAAATATAGGTACAGATAAGATGTACTATCTGGAGAATTTGGGGTTTCCTTTAAATCCAGCAAAGGTGAATGAATATCTTTCACAGCCATTGCTATGTACGGATTGTTTAAAGGCAGCAGATCATCAATATACCCTTCAGCGAATGAGAAAGATCGGAGCCGGTGAGGATTACTCCTGAATAATTTTTGCATATAGTCGTATTCATATGAGAGCAGGTATAGGTTGGCCAAAGGTGAACACAGTTTGTACCCATCGTAATACCTATACACTGTTAATATGTGGTTTCCGTGAATTCCACATAGATGTTATTAATGAGAAATTCAAGCACCTAAATGAACATGGAAACATAACATGTATGGAAATGAAGAAGGCTTTGTTGCCTCTGACGTTAATATAGCGGTGACCGGTTTTATCTGTTAAATCGTCTGAAGAATCGTAGTACAGAAAGTGGAGAAATCCCAGGTAGGTGTGACCTTTTGCCAGCTATCACATTGTTCTGGTTTTACTGTCCTTGCTGTATGTCCTAAATTATATAGGTGTTACTCAACATCGGATCGGATCGTTATCAAGAGATTTCGGAGGCGCAATTTCTGCCGGTTGTAACTGTTGATGCTGGTAATGCCCTGTGCCCGAGAGACTGGTAACATTAGAATAGAGAGCTTTTTTTATTACTAGCGATCCATTTAATTTGCAAATGTACATACGCTGTATTCGAAGATTTGACCACGGTGAAATATTTCGTAGTTATTGTGCATGTATATTTACATTATCATTTGTCCACGTGGACAATTTGTACCTCGACAAATGTCAGCATTTATGGTTTCTACCTTTGCTATTTTCCTGCATGGCTCGTTCTCGTTATCAAAAGATTTTCTGTACATTGTTCTGATCGGTGCTCGCTTGGTCCAGCGCCCGAAAATACGTGAAAATAGACACCAATTATACCAGTTCTGATGCTCAGATGGGCAGAAGGTTTGTCTCTTCTAACTCAGAGGCATGGGAGACTGATTACTCTTGGTCCTTTCCCACTCAGATCCATGAAAGGCTGCTAACTCTTGGCCCGTTCTCACTCAGAGGCATAGAAGGTTGGTAACTCTTGGTCCGTTCTCACTCGGGCATAAAAGGTTGGGTACTCTAGGTCCGTTCTCACTCAGAGGCATAGAAGGTTGGTAACTCTTGGTCCGTTCTCACTCAGGGGCACAGAAGGTTGGTAACTCTAGGTCCGTTCTCACTCAGAGGGACAGAAGGTTTATAACTCTTGGCCCGTTCTCACTCAGGGGGATAAAAGGTTGGTAATTCTAGGTCCGTTCTCACTCAGAGGGACAGAAGGTTGGTAACACTTGGTCCATTCTCACTCAGTGGCGTAGAAGACTGGTAACTCTTGGTCCATTTGGACCCAGAGGTATAGAATGTTGGTAACTCTTGGTCTTTTCTCACTCAGAGGCATAGAAGAGTGGTAACGCTTGGTCCATTTGGACTCGGAGGCACAGAAGAGTGTTAACTCTTGGTCAGTTCAGAAGAGACATGTGACATTATGTGTGTGTGGGCATCTGGAAGGCTTGCTACTCATTTAGTATGGTTAGATTGCATATGGAAATGATAAACTTGTAATTCCTATAATTTTGAGGGGCAAAAACCACAATATCTGTTAATCTCTGTAGACATGTAGATGTTTTGTAACTCGTGGTCTGCTCAAATGGAATAGCTGTTACTACTTGAATTTAGTCCAGATGTAGCATTATTAACCACTTACTTCTTCTCTGACTGCACGTGGGAAGTCCTGCCAGCAACCTAATGAAGATGGTGGGGTTTCTCCTCGGCTCTGCCCGGTTTCCTCCACTGTAGTGCAGACGGCCGTCGAAAGTGAAATATTACAGCGTAAAGCACCAATCATACAAGTAGTTATAAACCCGTTGGGAGCGGGTGTTTTCCTAGTGGCTAAAGGCGCTAGTCTTCAAATTGCTTGGACACACAAGATTAATGCGGTTTAATCCCGGTCTTGGACAGCACATTTATAGATTCCCTCTCCCTCCGTTTTCACAGGCTAAGACCCATCGAAGACCACTTACCCTCCACCAATGAGGTGTATATGAGGTTAAAGTCGGAGACCACGGGAACAAACCCGGGTCGGTCATACCAAAGACTTTAAAAATGCTACTTGCTGCTGCCTTGCTTGGCGCTCGGCCTTGGGAGGTTAGAGCAAAGAAACATGACTGGTTGGCCCGGTGTCAGTATAAAGAGAGTGAGTGAGGTGTCATGTCTGGTGTCTTCGGCATGATACTTCAGTAGCGGAAGACCTTTGGCGGCATGGACTCGCCCTGCCGCAAAGAAGGCACAATATATGTACACACATCTAATGACACCGTCATATGACTGAAAAATTGTTAAGTACGACGTTAAACCCCAAGAGCACTTACATACATACATACATATATACATACATACATGCATGCATATTTTTGCAATGCTTCAAACGTTAACCATCAAAGCCAGTGTAATAATATCATAGTAAAAGCACGATTTTTATTATTTAGTGTTAGCAACCCATCCTTGCCATAAGAGGCCAGTCATAGTATCATCATGTGCCCCCAGATCAAAAAGCTATGAACTATAACTTTACATTCAGTCATGTTGTTTATAATAATGTCGAAGAATCCGAACACCAAATGTTATTGTATCATTATTCGATTGATTCAGGCGCTTTCTTTGCGGATTAAAGGCACTATAAATGCGGATTTCTATGAAGGTATAGTTCGTGTGGAGTAAAACGAACTGGAATGAATGTCCATTCAGGACTGCATTTCATTGTCAGTCCTGTCTGTAAACAGAGTGACCGTTCACATAACTGCGCACGTGAAACCACATAGCGTCCTTAAGCCCTTAAAATCAGGTGTGATACACCTGTACACACAGACAGGTAAATACAAAAACCGGTAGGTGAGTCCTTTAGAAAGTCGTTCTGTGGAAAGCGCTGAATAAGGTACGCCGGGACAATTATGAAGCTCACAGTCATATGCATAGAAAAGTAATGCGGAGTTTTATATTGTGTAGGGACGTTACAGGGACTAGAAAGAAATTGTACTACCGTGGGAGCTACCTCAGATGTCAATCTATCACAGTCGACGAGACTAACACGAGGGTGCAAGTTACTTACCTAACAGGTACTGTTCATTGTATACCACGCTGTGCCGTGCAGACGCATGCAATCGGAGCGTAAAATTTTTCAGTGTCCTTGTTGTTACGCAAGTTGTTTGATGTGACATTCGAAACCAGATGTACTTCTGTCATTGCTCAATCGGTGAGACCTACATAAACATGTATGGCGACCCGTGATCATAACTATACATAGTTAGTGAGCCAGTCACTGAGTTCATGATTTATCCTGTGGAATACGGAGTTCAAAATAACATCAGGTAAATATATATTCTGTGTGTTCTATATTCTATGTGCTTACATCGCCTGGCTGGAGGAGCAAATGGCCTCTCTCCTTGGCCCTCGACGTTCGTTGGACTTCAGCGACCAGTGGATATATATATATATATTCCCGAGTGTAGTATACTCGGGAATAACTTTAGACCTATATATGCATACATACCTACCGGTAAGTGGAAAATATTGTATACTGTTACAATTTCATGATGTGTTTAGCTTGTCTCGACATCCATGTTCGTACACTTGTACAATCTATCAGAACATCGGAAACTTTGAGGCCTGGGTGTTCAGGATTAACAAAGTGTAGGGATTAACTCGGTATGCATCTATTCGTTTCCATAGTCCATGCGCGTCAAAAACTGGACCCTTTGTGTATATTATTAGGCCGGATATCCATGGATAGATTTAATAAGGCCTTATATATATATAGCTAAGTACCATATAAGTGAGTCAGAGGGAGTGCATCATTCAAACACACACGGAAGTATAAAGCTGTGAGTTGGGAAGCGGGCAGCGCAGACGGGACTGGTGGGAGAAGCACTGAATGCTGCTGATTGGTTTTAAAACTTAAAACTATGCAATAAAACATGTATAGCTGCTATGCAATAAAACATGTACATCTGCTAATCTATAGGCGTAGTATCAGACATTCGCGTCCTAATCGTAAACTATAATAGCGAGAGTAATATCAAACAACTCCCAACACAAACCACCAAAGAAATGTGGAGGTATATGTCTATAGTATTTAAATTATATAATTTAAAAGTCATGTTTAAGGTAAGCATATGTACAAAGACATATTTAAAGTACATACATGCATATCATACTTTTGGCAGAAACACAGATTGGTGGTGACGGGTTTCATTTCTCAAGTTGGAGACAATTCGGTTTTGAGGAAAGGCGCCCCACCCATAGGTTAACAACGGCATACCATATACATGTATATAGGATCAGGATGAAAATAGCCCTAGTTTCGAGCTGGATATCTTTCCGGTGAAATTTTGAAAATTACTATTATATTAACTACACACTAAAATCATATCACACATTTTTCATAAAGATCTGAGAAATTATTGGGCATTTTGCACGAAAAGATGGACGAATGAGTTTGGCTTAACGTCACATTGGCAATATTTCAAATACTAGTGCGTCGTGGAGAAATGAAAAAGTGAGTTTTCCAAGATAAAACGTAAGTCTCAACAACGATTAACTATAGTTATTATTCTTTTTTGAATAGTAATTATACAGAGAAATAAATGAAGAGGAATTTAAAATACTTAATCATATATTGCCCTTGGCGTCATTTGTCGGTGTTATCAAAACACTCGGCTTTGCGAAGCTATTCAGTGGAAATGGAATTATTAGAAATATCTGCATAATTCTAAAAGGCCGCATGTATACATATTTGATCGTGTGATATTTTCTGCGGTCTGATAATATATAGTAGACCCACATGTTCTGTTGCTATATTAATGGTATATACAATCTGTAGTTGTGTCTCTAGTTAACATTAACGGCCCTTTCGCGGACAAACCGGATGTGTCCAGGTTAAATACTCTTATAATAGCCGGAAGTGGCCTTGTTCGTGATCTGTGGATACACACACTCTTCACAGTGATAATTTAAGCTACTGTACAGGCTTGCGTGCTGTGAACACTTCAGGCCTCAGCATATAGAATCTCTGGTAATAATAGTAATTAATACGCAGGTTTCACCGATTTCCTGCCAAAATAATGCTGGCCGTCGGAGGTGAAGCAATCTTGAGCACGGTATAAACACCAATCAAATTGATGAATAACAAATAACGTCATCCTTGCCATGTTCTCCGTCATATGTCATTGTAATCTTTTTCTTACATCAGCATCGTCATCATCTGGATTGTTATCTTCGGTTTTACCGTCATCAGCAAACCTATCATCTAATCATCGCGACTGTCATTTCTTAACATTATCGTTATCATGATTGCCATCGTCTTTGTCGACCATATAATCATCTATGTCATTATCGTCATCATCAGCAGTACCTTCACATCCCTATCCTCATATAAGATGCCACTGTCACATTTTTATAATCGCCATCATCATCACCATAATATTCTGTATCGATATATTCTTCAGCATCATCAACATCGTTTTATTACCTCCACTGTAATCCTCAATATCAATGTCATTGTTAACCTCTTCATTATCATCAATGTTATCCTCACACAGTATATCGTGAGATCAAATACAAACTGTTAAAAGTATATACCATTTATTATCTATAATAATAATGATATTCACCTTTACATTTTTGCAGGTGACTGATGTGTGGAATGGACCAGAATGCCTAACGCAAATAGACTGCACCGTCCAATATCACAACACTGTTTTATATCTGTCCTCATTTTTGTTACTGGTGAGTTTTGAGAGTAAACTCAATTTACACTGAATCATTAAATATCAAGAAGCAAATAAGTCAGTGAGTCAATATGTAGATAACAGAGTTAATGAATAATTAAGTAATATTTTCTTGTAAATAGAACACAAAATATCTATTTTATTTGCACAATGCAGTGTTGCAATGAGCTAACTCACCAACGTTGTTTTATGAGCCCCATGTATCTTATCTTACACCATGCTGAGGCAAAACTTCGATAAATAGAAATATTGCAGATAAAAAGAACATTGCAGAGTGAGTTCTGGACACCAGTAATATTGTCCACGGGAATGGGGGAATTAAATGCAAAATATAGAAGAGGGAATATTTTACACCTCAAGCTGACAATATTTGTTAAATTTATATGTTTATTTATTTGATTGGTGTTTTAAGCCGTACTCAAGAATATTTCACTTATACGACGGCGGCCAGCATTATGGTGGGAGGAAACAGAGCCCGGGGGAAACCCACGACCAATATTTGTTAATTGAAATATCCCTGTACAATATATTTACCTATGGCACAGTCCATTTCGGTGTTTCAGATCTTCCCATTGGTCTTTGCGTATCAGCTTTGGCCATTCAACCCACATTTCAACATTCTTATACTCCAAATCACTTTCTTGTTTCAGCTTTGGCTATACCACCCCCCTTATGACCCTCCTGAATGGATTTGTGACGACGGAAACTCTACTTCCTGTAACGCTTCTGGGGTTCAACACCGGGTAAAACGTCAGGCGAGTGGATCCTTCAAGTACCTGTATGTGTCACAATGTGGGCATCAGCGCCCAGGAAACCAAACAAACTTACCGAGCGTGGAGGTAGCAGCTACGACAGAGGCCTCAGATGCTGCCTTGGAAAAAGTATGAAAATATTTATGTGTAGAGAAAAAGAAATCGGTGATCTTGCGTCTTTCCAACATCATTGAAAACTGTTGACTCCTTCTCTTTGCAAGATTCTGTCCTAATTTGGTATATGCTTTATATAATTTCTTAGTTCTTTGGTGGCTTGTGGTTAACGAAGCCTTAGGAATGGCCTGGGGATTATTGGCCTAAAACGTCCAAATTTGGATGTTAAAATCTAAAATATTAATGCATAATTGTTCTTATTTAACGCTGATATCACGAATTGCGCTTTTTATTGCTTCCTTTGAATAAATTTCACTATTAGTGTTTGAGAACTTTAATCATTACTGAATTTTTGCTGGCAAAACTTGCAATTTTATGATGCCGAATAATTTGCATTAGATCATAGTACACTCATGTATGTAAAAAGAAAAAAAAACTACACAAAATTTTTCAAAATAAATCTATATTTCCAAATACATCTGTAACAGTGAAAATAAAATTGCATATATATATATATATATATATATATCTATATATATATAATATATATATATATATATATATATATATATATATATATATATATATATATATAATATATATAAAATTTCAGCCATTCACACCTGAGTATAGTGGTAGATGCTTCGAAACATAAACTACTTGACGACCACTATTCGGTATTAATATTAGTTGCAGGCACCTCCGTGGCCTCAGTTGGTTAGCGCTAGCGCAGTGTAATGACCCAGGAGTCTCTCACCAATGCGGTCGCTGTGAGTTCAAGTCTAGCTCATACTGGCTTCCTCTCAAACTGTACGTGGGAATGTCTGCCAGCAATCTGCGGATGGTCGTGGGTTTCCCCCGGGCTCTGCCCGGTTTCCACCCACTATAATGCTGGCTGCCGTCGTATAAGTAAAATATTCTTGAGTACGACGTAAAACACCAATCAAATAAATAAATAATTATTAGTTGGATATCAGACATATTGTTTTGACAACGTATGTGTACAGCGTTTATGAGAGGAAAGCTTTCGAATCCTATTGCCCGACAAGATATGTTTTGAAGACAAGTTTTAGATTCACACTATATAAATTTCCGTCAACAAATATTTAACACCATGATTTCTAGACTGTCGGATACGATATGTTCGTTAATTAATAAAACGACGTGGCTTTAGTCTGCCGTGGTTTTTGTTCGCGATTTGTCCGCCGGGGGTTTTATCCTGGATTCATTCACTAAAGTTAGGAACCGAATAATATTATCAGGGTTATCAAGGTTGATATGTTTTTTTTTACAGTATAAGGACTACAATCTGGAGAGTAAAAGCATATCACCGACGTCAGATATTCGAGCCCCGGCCCTGTTGCACCTGTTCTTCCCTTTAAGCTATGTCGTTTTTCACAGCCGCAATTTTCTCCTAGATACGCTTTAGTGATGGACAGTATCTTCACTGCAGAATTGGACATTAGCAACTTCGTTTCCTTGCTGTCAGTATGATTAGATTTCCTTGTTTCCTTCTCATTGCTGCGAGCCAAAACGCTTGCATTAGTAAGAAGTGTTGCCGCTCTGTAGCCAATGAAATTGTCATTCGTTCTGATGCTGTTGTCAGGCCCGTTATCATGCTGCCATTGCAATGAGCTCTGTGGCGTTGTATAAAAGTCTATATCAGTAACATTGTTTCCTTCCAGGCAGCCAGATTGGCCTTCCTCATGTTAAGGTTCATGCCCATGAGCTTTTACTCCAAAGTATCAGAGAAGGCCAGCATGGGCGTGGTAGCAGCTGACCAGGTGATTGGGGATTTCCCGGAGTATGCCTCAACCAAAGATACACCCAAATGTAACGGTAAGTTTGTGTGACGTCGGTGGAACAGCTGCGGCCAGGAGTTACGAAAGAACTCGCCTTGATTGGTTAAAATTGATCACATGACAGAGCTTTCGATTTCCTCAATGTTCGCCTTTGCCTTACTTTGAACTTCAATATTTAGGTTGTACAACATCACAAAAGTCTGATTATAAACATTTTAGATATACTTTAACGAGCCACACATATATTTGACCCAGTGTTGTGTTTTGTTTTAAGGAATTTGCACGGGTGGCTGCGGTCGGACCTGTACTACTACTGGCCGGAAGTATGACAGCCTTGTGGGATACAGTAAGGACAGAGCAGTAGTCAAGGAGAGTAACTTGCTGTGTACGCCAGGTGATCCGTATAATGGCAAATTGAACGTGCTCATGCATGAGTTTGCGCACGCCATACACTTGGTGGCCCTTGGAACCGACTTCAGGTGGCACCGTCTGGTAGGTATATTGTTAGGACGTTTCAGGTTTGGTATCCACGCTAAAAATAAGTTTATCGACGAGGAAAGTGGCTTAAGTGCAATAATATGCGTATATAACTGAAAACATACCTCACAAACTGGGTTGTCGCAATTTTCTTTTAACTACCCGCAGTGGTTTAGAATGTAAAGCACCGGCGACCCTTAATGCTAATGCATGTGTCTGTTACTTTTATAATTTCATTCTTAATACTATTTCACGTACCGTGCTAAAAGTTTGATAAGAGATGTCTATAGTATTCCTAAACAATGTGCTCGGAAAGCAGATATCCAAGGCTTACGTTTAAAATAGCTGAATATCGCTTTTTTTCTTGTCCACCCGATATAAGCTCCTTACGTTATGTACCCGTATTGAAATTATTCAAGGGTTTTTGTAGCCAAACCCCGGGCCAACGAGGTGGCGTGCTCAGATTCAGCTTGCGACCGAAGCCTTTTTGTTTTCCCATTGGATTAGTAAAATATCTTTGAGTAGTCCAATTAAATAGGTAATAAATAAATTGTCCCCTGTACATGTTTCACCATGCTTTTCTCAGCTGGATGAATCTTACTTGACCTGGGGTGAAAGGTGGGGTACCGGATACGCCACCAGCGACCAGAAGGAGTTCTTCGCAGAGGCTACCACCTCTTACTTCAGGACTTCAACCCTGGGACCCGAAGCTGGTAGGTATAACAAAGAATATGCACAACAGTTAAACACTTCACAAGAAAAACATAACTCTGAAGGCCTCTCTGATTAAGTTGTCGGTCAGAAACATCACCTTTGTTGGTTCAACCCTAGCCTCGGTCAGAGGATTTTGGAAATTCCCCGGTACGCCAACGCTGGCAACAAGCTGTCGAAATCGCTGGGTGATATATTGGCCTTTGACCAATATGGCCTACATACTACATGTACGAGGTATACATACCTCGCTTTGGCGGGGGAAAAATCTGACGTACGTCCATGTGTGACCTATCACAAGCTGGCTGTTTACATCGGGCACTCGGGTTTTTGTTAGTTGTCAATTTCACCACCCTCTTATAAATGAAATAAATCCTATTGCGTCTTCAAGATAATTTTCAATCTGTAAACAAGTATGCCAAGTTAAATGCTTTCATTCAAAGTTTCTTATTTTTGAACCAGAGGAATTAGCATTGAGAACAATGTTCGCGAACAGTGCTATGTTATGATAAATGTAGTCATATCACAAGTTGGCCTTCTTGGAGAGTAAACTACGCAGTATATTGAAGTTTTAAAAATCAAACGTAACTTTGTCCATGGGATCGTCCCGTGAACCGTGATAGCTTTCCCAACAGAGTCGACCTTAGCCCTCAGCTACCACTGAAGACATACGGCAAAATAGATCTGTTTAATATTATTTGATATAGATAGTGCTACCGGGGTGCCCCCTCTATTTTCCCATGAAACTTAAGTCAATGTCGCCGCAGTTGGCGAAGGGCTCCAATATTCCACCAAACGTTGTTATATACAAGACATCTTGGGACTTCAGTTGAAAGCAGGCCACTTACACCAAGAATGGTTTCGGAAATCCAAGATATAGTAAACCTGCGGATGGTCGTGGTTTTCCCTCTGCCCGGTTTCCACCCACCATAATGCTGGCCGCCGTCGTATAAGTGAAATATTCTTGAGTACGGCGTAAAACAACAATCAAAAAAAAAAAAAAAAATCAAGATATAGTAGGTGTCTTTGATTCTGACAGACAAGTTATAGTTACCCACTAATTCTTTTTCAGACCACTATATCTCAGTTTTCAATTTTAATATGTTGGTTTTTATTTTAAGCTGAGATGAACTTGTGTGGAGATCCGAGAAATAACACGATATGCCCGGATGAATTCTCCAGTCGTGAGAACTTGAAGACTAAAGACCCTACCTTGTTCCGATTAGTTGACCACCTTTACTCAGGAGGCCGGACTTTCCTGCAAGGAAGAATCGGAATTTGTGATTGGTGATCAGTTGTCCAATCAGACGACCGTACACGTGTAACATTCTGTGTGGAAGAATGTAAAAGATAAATGGACAAATCAAAAGTGGATGGTGTGTCCATTGTGTTTACTTTCCTTGCTTGGATTTGCAGTGGAATACATTACGATGGAACATCCAATACGAATAACTGAAGGATACTCGATGTAGTTTGTTTTGATCTTTCTAGAAAATACGATTGTACCAACGTGACTGAATAAGGAACACAGTTAGTCTTTTCAGGACGTATTATGATAATCGTCAAAACACACCAATACTAAGGGGCCGTTCCACGAAACAGTTGTAAACTGCGGCTGGCGCAATTTTCATGACAAGATATATACACTGACGAGATATGCCACCAGCTTTGCAGAACGTTCCCCAACTGCTTTACACAGCTTGCATGTGAATCTGGTATAGAAGGTGGGGGATCATGTCCATGTATTTGACTGATTAAACTAGAGGCCTAAACCTGTCTCAGTATCATTTCCTTTATTCCAGATATCTCACAGCTACTGATAAATTGTGTTTCAATGCTGTGGTTCATTTATCTCCTACTTTTTTCAGTGGTCCATATAATGTTCAGTGCAAAGTCCGCGATGTACAATTTTATGTATACTATGGTAAAATAGGGAGCTAATATTCCTTAGTTGTCCACGGTGAAATTAGTGTACAGGATCTTGGGTGAAATGTTATAATATGTTCAGTAGAGAGCTATTCATTGAACGTTGTGTGGGGAACTATAGTGGGTATATATTTTTTAAGATAATGCTGGTTGAACTCTGGACTAAATCGACAGTTTAATACATGATCTGATTGAGTTTCTCTATTTTAAGAGATCCATTTGCGGTGATAAAATTTGGGAGAACATCCAGATCTCGTATTTTGATAAAGTATAAAGATTGTTCTTACATTTGCGCTTAAATCTTTATGACTCATTGATCATTATAATGGTACATGTATATTTTTGAAAAAGCTCGTGTTAATATTTTAATCAGAGGAACTATATTTTTATGTTCATGTTAATACCTTTATACATTATATAATAAAGCACCTGCGTGTTGAGAAAATGGATTGCAAATTGTGTTGTATGTTGTATATATATGTAGGGTAAAATACCGATTATTGATTGATTGATGTATTGATTGGTTGAATTGAGCGGTTAATCGATCTCACAATCCTGTACGCTAAACCTAGATGTTGACAACTTAGATGTTTTATTTTATTATTTATTTATTTATTTACTTATTTACATCTGTTTATTTGTTGCTTTTTAGGGTTTGGGTTTTTTTTCTGTTTTGATTTTTGTTTTTTTTGCGTTGCAGTTTTGGTATGGGATAGATTACTGTTATTATTCACATATCTGACCATGTACTGTTCCAAGTTTCGAGGTCAGATGATTTGGTGACCATCTTGGATCGAGGTACCGGGATCGCTGGACTTGTTCTGATTTGGTGGCCATCTTGGGTCCAAGTACCGGTATCGCTGGACTTGTGCTCATTTGGTGGCCATTTTGGATCGAGGTTTCGGTATCGCTGAATTGTGCTCATTGGGTGGCCATCTGTGAAGTACCGGTATCGCTAGTCTTGTGCTCATTTGGTGGCCATCTTGGATCGAGGTACGCGGATCGCTAGCTTTTTGCTCATTTGATGACATTCTTGGATCCAGGTACCGCAATCGCTAGGCTTGTGCTCATTGGCTGGCCATTTTGGATCGAGGTACCGGTATCGCTAGGCTTGCGCACATTTGATGGCAATCTTGGATCGAGATATCGGTATCGCTAGATCTGTGCTCATTTGGTGGTCATCTTGGATCGAGGTACCGGTATCGCTAGACTTGGGCTCATTTGATGGCAATCTTGGATCGAAGTCCCTGGATAGCTAGGCTTGTGCTCATTTGGTGGCCATCGTGGATCCAGGTACCGGTATCGCTAAATTTGTGCTCATTTGAAGGCAATCTTTGATCCAGGTACCGGCATCGCTAGACTTGTGCTCATTTGATGGCAATCGTGGATCCAGGTACCGGTATAGCTAGATTTGTGCTCATTTGGTGGCAATCTTGGATCGAGGTACTGGCATCGCTAGGCTTGTGCTCATTTGATGGCAATCTTGGATCGAGGTACCGGTATCGCTAGACTTATGCTCAGCTGATGGCAATCTTGGATCGAGGTACCGGGATGGCTAGACTTGTGCTTACTTGGAAGCCATCTTGGATCGAGGTACTGGCATCTCGTCGACAATTTTCTCAAGATTTTTGATCGCTTCACATTATTTACATGTGTTTATTTTTTTTTTATTGATTTTTTTTGGGGGGTGGGGGTGGAGACGTTGAATTTTTGGCATGGAATAGACTGCTGTTATTATTCACATATATTGTGTTGTTTTGGTGGTCATCTTGTGGGCATTTCTCTCAGATTTTTGGAACTTTCAAGCCCTTAAACCAATATACAGATATATGTTGCCTTTATTTGCAGTAAATGCATTCATGCAAAAAGACTTTGCGTAGAAAGAGAAACTTCCAGCACGTTGAAAAATGCAAATAAAAAGAGAATAACGAAGCTGGCTTTGTCTCTGGACGTGACAAATCAGCTACAAGATCGTGCAATTCAAATTTGAAAGTATTTAAGATATATGGCGTGACTCTTCGCGAGAACTTCTTAACTGTTTGGAGAAAGAAGTATAATGGTATAGGACGCCTGCCGCATTATAGAATCAATATAAGGTGGTGGCAACCCCAGGTGAGGACGTCATTTCGCTTTTGAGCTGAAATGTGCCTTCCAAACTTTGAAATGGACTATAGACTATGATTAGCCATGCGCCAAAGGACCCAAGTCTTCTCAGATGAAAGCAGAAGTAAATGTAATTAAAATGTTAACTTTAACATGACAGACTGTGAAAAGCTATTTGTAAATGTGGTCTTTAAGAGTATTCTAGTGCTCAGTGGTCAGGTGTTTAGGGGTCCGTTCTACAGAGCTGTCGTAACTTTGGGTCAAGCGCACTTATACTGGTGACGTACTTCTCCACTGTATGTTGTCAAATAAATTGGGCTAGCCACAGACTACGAATGTTTCTTTGAACGGGTCTCAAGTGTCATGTCTCGATATCATGTTTGGTTTCAGATTCGGCTGTCACATTTGGTCTCAAGGGATTGGACGTGTGAATATTGTTTTTGTATATTTTTACCATGAATATGGAAGCCCGAAATGCTTATACATGTAAGTTCACTTTCCCTACGACGGTCTTTTCAAATCAAGTAGACAGAAGGTATCGCTAGACTTATGCCCCTCCCCATGAAGAGAAGGGTATCTTCATGGGGAGGGATGGTCGTAATTTATGCAACTATAGGCTTTGATTAAGGATGCCTAAATACCATAGGTCATGCCTAAATATAGGATTCAATTGAGAAGGCCTAACTAAATACCCCACAAGTCAGGATGCTTAAATAGGCTCCATTTAATGATGCCTAAATACGCTACAAGTCAGGATGCATGAATATAGGATTCAATTCAGAAGGCCTGACTAAATACCCCACAAGTCAGGATGCTTAAATAGGCTCCATTTAATGATGCCTAAATACGCTACAAGTCAGGATGCATAAATATAGGCTTCAGTTGAGAAGCAAGGAGTTTCAACAAATTTACATTCGAATAAATTGTTCACAGAATTTAAATTCTATGTTAAAAGGCTAGAAATAAATCCGCCCACAAGAAAATATTTCATTTCTACGACGGATAGCAGCAGCATGGTGGGAGGAAAGAAAATATTTGAAGTAACAGTAGTTATTGGATGAACACAAACGATCGCTGAAAAATATGCAAGGAATTCAGTAAATACGCTAAATTTATGAGAGAAACGGGCTGTTTTGGTAACATTATGAGGTCCTACAAAGTGAACCAATATACAAAATTAATTTTATCAAAATCGACAATATGTGGAGACTTCAATGCAAATAATTTTTATCGGTGCCACCCTTCCATCGATCGCATACATGTATGATTCTCTATTACTATAGCAACAAGTTTGCCGAGGATACCAAACGTGATCACCAGCCAACCCGCAGAAAAATGAGTTTAATTCCCAAAGCTACAAAATGTATGAATTACATAGAAAGAATATATGTTTCAGTATTCATGGTTCAGTAGTACTAAGGCATCATGCCAAAGACACCAAACATGGCAGTCAAACTTGACACCAAACCTAGCTGACACCCGAACCTGACAACAAACGTAACACCAAACATTACACTGAACTTATCATAAATCATATCACTCAGGACCTGACACCGAATATGTCCTCCGAACATGACACTAAAACAAGTCATCACGACCCGATACCATACATGGCACCCGAACATAATAACATTTAACATGCAACCTTAACCTGTCACTAAACACGACACCTGAAGCTGACATCAAACAATTAAGACAGCTGAACCTACTATCGAAACTGACACCAAACGGGACACCCAAGCCAGACACCGAACGTGACATCTGAACATATCTAGAGTGTAATGAACTTAATTTCATTACTTTAGGAAATACGTTTCCATAACAGGCGGGTTTTAGGACTATATCTCATTTTGAGAAAAATGATTCCTGGTTTCAAACACATATAGATTTAGGCCTGCCATTAATGGCGTCTGAACCATTTTCTCGTAAACAAAGATTCGTTTTATGCAAGTAATATTCTGCTAGGCATGTACAAGCATTATTCATAGAGCTGGATTATGATATTTGTATTAATCATAACTGAATGCGTCACTAAGCGAGGCTTGGATTCGAACCCATGACAAGCTTTCGGATATTACCTTCCAGTTTTGACGCTGGGTTAATTCATCAATGATCATGAAAATGTTTGCATTGGGATTGTTTTATCGTAGGCATGTATGTTGAACTGATTTCATGCTATTTAAAAATATTAAACAGATTCGGACAGCCAGCATGGAAACATCAGGAAAGAAAAAAGTTATGCCCCCTTGTCATAGGTGTCGCTGCAGTCCGCCATCTTGATGGGAAGTAAGAAGACGAAATTCGGAAAGATTGACAAGTGTTTGTGTGATATCTTTCCGTGATTGTGTGGGCCAGAGGCCTTAATCGTAATGCATGCCTCTTTCAAAAGTACACAAAGCCCCAATCTTAGATTCGTCAACGCGAGAAGAGAATCCGTTGAGCAGAAAACGCAAATTCAGTGAAAATTATATCTTCGCCTCCACGAGCAAAAGGGCTCGAGAACATTTGGAAAACGAGAGCCAAACAACAACAACAATGACTGATGCGCCTAAAAGGGCGAACTTTTCCGCCCTAAATCCCAGTAATGGCATTGCCAGACATGCCTCGCCACTGTCTAACAACAAGTCTGGGGCTATCAAGAAGCTAGTTATCAAAAATTTCAAAGGTGAGACCATGTGGATGATATCTACTGCGTAGATATGGTAACCATTTTATAGGTGGTTTTATAACATACTGTGATATGTACTTGATTTAAGACTCCGCGACACTTGCTCAGTTGGATTATGTGTGTAATGTTTGATCATTGCATTTAGATTTTAGTCCTGTGTTGAGTCCTAAGGAAGCTGATTGGTATATAAATATTATAATGAATCGGGTTGCCTAGCTTACATGCACAGGCAACAGTTGATGTGGGAATTACCCCAGATAAATACAATAACATGTCAAAATAAAACAGAGCTGTTTTCAATTCATGTATTCAGGTTTTCATATCACAGTGAATGTATCTTTACTCAATCCAGGCAGTTTGCTATACCAGTTATGTAGCCAGCCAGCAGTATTAAAGAATAGGTTATGGCTGCAACAGTTCCAGTGGCTACTGAGCTAACGTACATGTCTGCATCATCATTGTGCATGCCACCCTGTTTACAAACTCAACCCCACACTTTTCAAAATTGCCTCACTGTGGGAGTTGCTGTAGCTGCACACTGCATCAAGGAGAAACATCAGGAAAGCATGTCCTGAATCATAGTTTTCCCACATTGTTGCGGTAACTCACTGTGAACAAAATATCTCTTACTGTCTCACCTGAATGGGCCACTCTTCACCATGTGATCACTTTCACAATTCAAATTCTGTGTCATAGCAGACATGCACCATGCCTCTTTTGCCATGGGTGCCTGTGGTATTGTGAATGGAAGTGGATTTGTGGAAGTGATAACATTGTGGCAAGAAGCCTTTTCAGGTGAGCAAATGGGAGATATTTTGTTCCTATAAAGTCACAGGGATGAAGTGGGAAAAGCCTGGGTCATGGGTGAGCTTTCCTGTTATCTCTGCTTTATGTCAAGTGTAATTGTAGCAACGGCCAGGCTAAATGAGAGGCAGCATATTTTTTTTTTTAAATCTTGTGAGGCGGCACTAGGGTGAAGCAGTACCTCAGTCATTGTCAAAAATTTTGACCTACACTGTTAAAATATGACAGCTCCTACTGTAACGTTGTTGTATATAAAGTGTTATCATCATGATGAGCTGCCAAGCTGGGGAACATTTTATGTCAGTAAAATGGTGTAAGGGTCCTACTCACTGCTATTTGCCAATGAGTCCCCATTGAAAGGTGCAGGGGTGCATTTTCAGCTTCAGACCTGATGACATTTGCGATGATGGTACATATGTTAGCTCCATAACGTTCAAAGTAGTTGTGGCTTAGTTGTGTGCCATTATCAATTTGATTTCCACACAAATTCTTATGTCCATTCAAAACTCCCAAAAAGCTGGCATCTGATAAGTGTTCAGATGTTGTGCATGGGACAGAACTATGTGGCATACACACCTGCACATTCTTACCCTATTCTGTCTGTCATTCTACAGATAAATATGTCTAAATCAGACACATAGTTCGCGTCAAGCCTAATAGAGTAGGGGCATGGACGCCAAACTAAGAACTTCACATGTTGATGTAAATTTGAATCCAAAAGTTTACGCAAGAAAAAGGATTGTAACATAAATACACCATTTGTGAATGTTATGCACACTTGGACACCAACTCCTTTTAAAGCCAGACCTGTCTATACATGTACTTGTGTAGGGGTATGGATCAGACTGGTTTGCAGGAATACCCTTAATATTGGTATAATAATGACTGTTTATGGTATCCCCAAAGTAATTCTTTTGAAATAATGTGTTCCTGTATTTTTATTGATGTGCCTTTTTTGACTATCTAAATCACCTGGTAGCACAATATGTGCTTTGGAGATTAGCTTGCTATATATATGAGTCCTTTAGAGGCACGATTGTTCAGGTAATGATGCATAGGTGTAACTGTTTACTACCTTTGTTGTTGATTGAGGTGGTCTTGTGGTTTGTCAACACAGTCGTAAGTCAGTTGGCTAAATTGTTTTTGCAAGGCCTGTCCGACGGAGCTATTTTTAGACTATCTGGCTGTGTCTGCTGCTGCTGGAGTTACATTCAGTATTTGCTTCTCTCGTATTATCCTGTGTTGTTGGTATAAATACGGATACATCTACATGGACATCTGGAGGAACACATGTTTATAGATGACTCATAATGTGGTTATACATGTATTTTATGGCCTCATTATTAGGCTGTATTTTTAGTTGACTCGGAAACTCTGAATATACATGTAAGCGTCTGAGACTTGCAGCTTTTGTAGTCAACACTTTCAGGATTTACACAGTATCGCAGTGATTTGTCCCCCCCCCCCCCCCCAATTCTTCCCATGCTTGACAGTTTCTTAACTTTGGCATGTTATTCTCACATTGTGCTCATTTCTGTGTAATCACCTCTCCCATATTCACAGTTCTTATACAGGCCACTGTCGAGCTGGTGAAGGACTCGGCTAGACAGAACACATCAGAGTATCGGTACTAATAAGTCTGATATTTTTCGCAAAAGGTGGACATTTGCAGCAATTCAGACACCCACTGCCCAGCCCTTCAGACCCAAGGACAATAGCCGTCTTAAAAAACTTTGACTAGCAAAGATTTTTTTTTTAATTTATTTTTTTATTACAAAAAACAAAACAAAACATCCCATACATTTACATGTAGTCTATTTCTTTGTTTGACCATGTAATAAAACATAATAAAATAAAACAGCAGGTTATATGAAAACTGTAGCAGGTAACTTTAAATAACATAAAAAATAGCAGGCCGTGGAACATTTTCTAAACCAGCCCTGTCTTGTTAACTTACTGATGATCGACCCTCGTTTGAAGGTTTGTCCCATGAACCTGCTCATGGTTGATCCTGGCCTGAAGTCTTGTCTCCTGAACCTACTTGTGATTGATCCTGGTTTGAGGTTCTGTCTCCTGAACCTACTTGTGATTGATCCTGACCTGAGGTGTTGTCTCCCGAACCTACTTATGATTGATCCTGACCTGAGGTGTTGTCTCCCGAACCTACTTGTGATTGATCCTGACCTGAGGTGTTGTCTCCTGCACCTCCTGATGATTGATCATAGTTTGAGGGGTTGTCTCCTGAACCTACTTGTGATTGATCCTGACCTGAGGTGTTGTCTCATGAACCTCCTGATGATTTATCTTGGTTTGAGGTGTTGTCTCCTGCACCTCCTGATGATTGATCCTGGTTTGAGGTGTTGTCTCCTGCACCTCCTGATGATTGATCATGGTTTGAGGTGTTGTCTCCTGAACCTACTTGTGATTGATCCTGACCTGAGGTTTTGTCTCCTGAACCTACTTGTGATTGATCCTGACCTTAGGTGTTGTCTCCTGAACCTACTTGTGATTGATCCTGACCTTAGGTGTTGTCTCCTGAACCTCCTGATGATTGATCCTGGTTTGAGGTGTTGCCTCCTGAACCTCCTGATGATTGATCCTGGCCTGGAATGTTGTCTCTTGAACCTTTTGTCTCCTTTACCTACTGATAGTTGATCCTGGCCTGAAGTGTTGTCTCATGAACCTCCTGATGATTTATCTTGGTTTGAAGTGTTGTCTCATGAACCTCCTGATGATTGATCCTGGTTTGAGGTGTTGTCTCCTGAACCTACTGATGATTGGTCCTGGCCTGAGGTGTTGTCTCCTGAACATACTGATGATTTATTTTGGTTTGAAGTGTTGTCTCCTGAACCTCCTGATGATTGATTCTGGCCTGGAATGTTGTCTCTTGAACCTTTTGTCTCCTTTACCTACTGATAGTTGATCCTGGCCTGAAGTGTTTTGAACCTCATGATAACATAAAAAATAGCTGGCCTGAAGTGTTGTCTCGTGAACCTACTGATAATTGATCCCGGTTTGAGATGTTGTACCCGGAACCACCTGATGATTGATCCTGGTTTGAAGTGTTGTCTCCTGAGCCTCCTGATGATTGATCCTGGTTTGAGATGTTGTCTCCTTTACCTACTGATAATTGATCCTGGCCTGAAGTGTTGTCTCGTGAACCTACTGATAATTGATCCCGGTTTGAGGTGTTGTCCCCCGAACCGGCTGATGATTGATCCTGGTTTGAGGTGTTGTCTCCTGAACCTACTGATCTTTGACCCTGACCTGAAGTGTTGTCCCCTGAATCTACTGATGTTTAATTCTGGCCTTGACATTTAATCTCACCTGATCCAGGTCTGGTAATTGAAACCACTGGTTGTGTGGCTTTTTTGTGATTTGATCTTTACTGTATCAATAAATTATATCTGAGCTGTTTATTGAATAGGAAGGCAGTCAAACCCTTGATCAATGAAACAGCGGCAACTTCACATGTTTGTCAAGGGATTTGTAAATTGTAGTCATTCAAGGTAAAGAAAAATACTTCATCATTCTACCAGCTTGATGAACAGCATACAGTTATCCGGTTTTGTGATTTTGTAATGTTTTGAAGACTTTTAACTTTAGAAATTGTATTTCTTTCCTTTGCACAGAAAAGCCCAAGTTGCCTGTGAACTTCCAACAGGAGACCCTGGAGAAGCTGAAGGAAGCTGTAGAAGCTATCCACACCAGCCACTCCATCAAATCCAGCCTAGAAGAATTGTACAAGGTATGCACATTTGTCAGTGTTGTTCGCATTTAAAGAGGTGTTTTTCACATGATTCTTAGCATACAGGAACTATATTAGGTGGCTTATTTCATAAACTGGCTATGAGAAGACCTGTCAGAAGTCTTGATTTGAGGAAATATTTAGCATGCATTTACTTGTATAATATGTATTTACATGTATAATAGGTATTTACATGTATAATAGGTATTTATATGTATAATATGTATTTACATGTATAAGAGGTATTTATATGTATAATATGTATTTACATGTATTATAGGTATTTACATGTATAATATGTATTTAAATACCGTTGTATGTCAACTACGAGCGAGTTGAGCAACTAAAGCTGTCACAAGTCCAGTTGTTCCACACCAGTAAAGTTGTTTAGACTCCCTGTAGCACCACTCCAGTTTTTGTATGTCATTTATGAGGCTCTGACCTAGGAAAGGGTTTGCACCAGACTCTTTCTTAAGGCTCTGTTTGGTTTCCCCAAATGCATATATATATATATATATATATATATATATATGTATATGTATATGTAACTGGCCATGAGTATGGTATAGGTAGTGAAATTGAGATATGCTCAGTTAGGACATAGGGAGAGGACTGTGGCTGAGTGGTAATTGTCCAAGCCTGCCAATCGCTAGGACACATTGCGTGCGGGTTCAAATCTGGCTATGGACAAGGCCTTTGTAGATTTGTATTCACTTTGTGACTGTTTGCACAGTCTACATGTGACTTCCGTTGAAGACAACATGTCTTTCACCAGTTTGGTGTTCATATCTGTATATCACACCTAAGAACTTTTGGTCCAATGTTATAAATTTTGTGGAGGATATAAACTGTGATTTTTGCCTCGCCAAATTTGAGATCAGTTTTTAATATGATGTTGTTTGGTTGCAGGCTGTGGAAAACATGTGTTCTCATAAGATGTCGGCTATGCTCTATGATGAATTGAAAAAAATCTGTGAAAACTTTGTGAAGTCAAATCTTGAACAGTTCTTGGGATATCCTTTTTAAACCACAGTGTTTAAGAGCTACTGATTATTTTCCCAGGGGACATGATACATCTTGGCATGTAGCCAGGATCAAATGTAGCGTTTGCGCTATAAAGCTGTTGTTGGTGTACAATTTTATTCGATGGCCATGATATTTACAAAATGCATCCTGATCTGTTAATAAGCACTGAGCAATGCAGAATAAAACATATAAATAAATCTGACATACCTAAACTTCAGCTTGGCATAAAAATAACCTGGGCTTGCATATCCCTAACACTAGCCAATCAGAAATGGTAAAAGACCTTGACAAAGCGTACAGATACCACTCATTATGAACAGTACCTGAAGTTGATGGATAGCTGCTGGCAAGCTCACTGTAGACAGATGGTAAGTTTTACTACACAAAGGTTATGGGTATGTGTAATTAAAATCTCTAAATGAAAGTCTTTGTCTGCTAGGCCATCATAGTCTCATTTCATGACATAGCAGGGCAGCTTTGTGATAATTGTGCTGAAAGATTTACATTTGTTTTTTCACATTATGAAATCCCAACTCATAAGGAAGGAAAAAGGAAAACTAAGGTGAATGATATGAGCCTTTTTTTTTTTTTGAAAAAGTCTGTATCCAGCAATCAAAGGATAACGCAATTCACTATGATGTGAATAATTCATCGTAAACATGTGATGTTTTCACAGCCATGTTATATTACAATATTCATATATGTGTGGGTATGAAACTGCCATATGTCATCTTTCATGTTTTCTGCTTGTAGATAATGATCAGGAGTATATTTCTTTACTTGGACCGGACATATGTACTACAGAACAACTCTGTATTGTCTATATGGTGAGTTGCAAAGAATCTCAAGTATCAAATTAATGTCACTGTGACTGATTTTTATACCCCCCCGCCAGTAGGCTATAACTCCATCAGTTTTATGCGTAGAGTTTTAATTTTTGGTGGATACATAGATTCAAAGATGACGATGTGCCGCAACTCACATTTGTCCATTCCCGTGGTTGTCATGGTTACCATATTGCCATTGCAAAATATAAATAGATATGATTTTGTGATCTGGCTATAACTACAAGTTTCAACATAGAGTTTAAATTTTTGGTGGATACATAGATACACAGATGATGATGTGCTGCGACTCACATTTGTCCATTCCCATGGTTGTCATGCTTACCATATTGCCATTGCAAACTATATAAATAGATATGATTTTGTGATCTGGCTATAACTACAAGTTTTCAACATAGAGTTTTAATTTTTGGTGGATACATAGATACACAGATGATGATGTGTCGTGACTCACATTTGTCCATTCCCATGGTTGTCATGGTTACCATATTGCCATTGCAAACTATATAAATAGATATGATTTTGTGATCTGGCTATAACTACAAGTTTTCAACATAGAGTTTTAATTTTTGGTGGATACATAGATACACAGATGATGATGTGTCGTGACTCACATTTGTCCATTCCCATGGTTGCCATGGTTACCATATTGCCATTGCAAACTATATAAATAGATATGATTTTGTGACCTGGCTATAACTACAAGTTTTCAACATAGAGTTTTAATTTTTGGTGGATACATAGATACACAGATGATGATGTGTCGTGACTCACATTTGTCCATTCCCATGGTTGTCATGGTTACCATATTGCCATTGCAAACTATATAAATAGATATGATTTTGTGACCTGGCTGTAACTACAAGTTTTCAACATAGAGTTTTAATTTTTGGTGGATACATAGATACACAGATGATGATGTGTCGTGACTCACATTTGTCCATTCCCATGGTTGTCATGGTAATGAGATTTTCTAGCTATGTTATATAAATAGGTATGATTTTGTGTCCGGGCTAGAACTCTGCTTTCTGCGTAGACTTTTCATCTTTTGAGGATATATACATAAACAGATGATGGTGTGTCGCACCTCACATTTGGCCATTTGTGCAGTTGTCATGGTTACCAGATTGCCATTTTCCCTATGTACACTATATAAAAATAGGTATGATTTCGTGTCCAGGCCATAACTCTGATTTTTACATACAGTTTTAATTTTTGGTGGATACACAGATGACTGTGTAGCAACTCACATTTGTCCATTCCCGCAGTTGTCATGGTTACCAGATATCCATCCATTTCCATGTGTATACAGCCTGGATATGATTTCCCTTCCAGGCTATAAATCCAAGAAACTTCCACATAGAGTTTTTGTTTTGAAAAAGCTTAGAATTACTGTCTTCGTCATATTTTTTGCTCGTCTGAAAAATTGTTAAGTACGACGTTAAACCCCAAGCACTCATTCACTCATCATATTTTTCAAAAAGTGGAAAGTGTTAGAGCACTTGTCACATCATCAAATCTATTCTCTGCTTGAAGTGAGAAGGTTTGTGTGGCACCTGACATGATGTGGGGTTTACCTCCGGCAGAGCTTAATTTTATCTGACCAGAAACTTTATCAGTGTCATATTAATGTAATATCCTTGAGCATGAGGTAAAAAGAACGTAAAATAAGGTCAAATAATTCCGCAGGAGATCAACATTAGAAATGATGATACTATAATTACAACAGCCTTGCCTTCTCATGTGTTTTTATAAAGTTCATATTAATTCAAGATCACTATGATCATTAAAATAGTTGTGGTGGCTCAGTTGGTTAGCGCACTAGTGCAGCGTAATGACCCAGGAGTCTGTCACCAGTGCGGTCGCTGTGAGTTCAAGTCCAGCTCATGCTGGCTTCCTCTTCGGCTGTATGTGGGAAGGTCTGTCAGCAACCTACGGATGGTCGTGCATTTCCCCCGGGCTGTGCCCGGTTTCCTCCCACCATAATGCTGGACCATAATAAGTGAAATATTGTTGAGTATGGTGTAAAACACCAATCAAATAAATGATAAATAAAATAGTTGTGACAGCTGAGGTAAGTTGACTACAGGCTGGATTTTACATGGTGAACAATCTCCCCATCATCACTGCCCTGCTTTTACTCTCTCACCTGATGTTTGCCCTTCAGGGAGATGGGTCTAGACCTGTTTCGTCAGCACATTATCAGTCACAACACCGTCCAGCTGAGGACCGTGGACGGTCTGCTGCTGCTGATAGAGAAGGAGAGGAACGGGGAGGCTGTTGACAGGCACCTGCTGAAGAGTTTGCTCAGGATGCTGTCAGATCTACAGGTATGTACTCATGTACCACACCTTAAGGTTTCAGGTATAACAGCTACATGTATAAGCCAGGTAGACATAGAGGAACGGGGAGGTTGTTGACAGGCATCTGCTGAAGAGTTTGCTCAGGGTGCTGTCAGATCTACAGGTATGTACTCGTGTACCACACCTTAAGGTATCAGGTATAACAGCTACATGTATAAGCCAGGTAGATAGAGAGGAACAGGGAGGCTGTGGACAGACACCTGCTGAAGAGTTTGCTCAGGATGCTGTCAGATCTATAGGTATGTACTCGTGTACCACACCTTAAAGTATCAGGTATAACAGCCACATGTATAAGCCAGGTAGACAGAGAGGAATGGGGAGGCTGTGGACAGACACCTGCTGAAGAGTTTGCTCAGGATGCTGTCAGACCTACAGGTATGTACTCCTGTACCACACCTTAAAGTATCAGGTATAACAGCTACATGTATAAGCCAGGTAGATAGAGAGGAACAGGGAGGCTGTGGACAGACACCTGCTGAAGAGTTTGCTCAGGATGCTGTCAGATCTATAGGTATGTACTCGTGTACCACACCTTAAAGTATCAGGTATAACAGCCACATGTATAAGCCAGGTAGACAGAGAGGAACAGGGAGGCTGTTGACAGACACCTGCTGAAGAGTTTGCTCAGGGTGCTGTCAGACCTACAGGTATGTACTCCTGTACCACACCTTAAGGTATCAGGTATAACAGCTACATGTATAAGCCAGGTAGACAGAGAGGAACAGGGAGGCTGTGGACAGACACCTGCTGAAGAGTTAGCTCAGGATGCTGTCAGATCTACAGGTATGTACTCGTGTACCACACCTTAAGGTATCAGGTATAACAGCTACATGTATTAGCCAGATAGACAGAGAGGAACAGGGAGGCTGTTGACAGACACCTGCTGAAGAGTTAGCTCAGGATGCTGTCAGATCTACAGGTATGTACTCGTGTACCACACCTTAAGGTATCAGGTATAACAGCTACATGTATAAGCCAGGTAGACAGAGAGGAACAGGGAGGCTGTTGACAGACACCTGCTGAAGAGTTTGCTCAGGATGCTGTCAGATCTACGAGTATGTATACCACATCTTAAGGTGACAGGAATAACAGCTACATGTATTAGCCAGGTAGATAGAGAGAGAAATGGGAAGGTTGTGGACAGACACCTGCTGGAGAGTTTGCTGAGGGTGTTGTCAGATCTACAGGTATGTACTCCTGTACCACACTTTAAGGTGTCAGGGATAAGAGCTACATGTATAAGCCAGGTAGACAGAGAGGAACAGGGAGGCTGTGGACAGACACCTGCTGAAGAGTTAGCTCAGGATGCTGTCAGATCTACAGGTATGTACTCGTGTACCACACTTTAAGGTGTCAGGAATAACAGCTACATGTATAAGCCTGGTAGACAGAGAGGAACGGGGAGGCTGTTGACAGACACCTGCTGAAGAGTTAGCTCAGGATGCTGTCAGATCTACGAGTATGTACACCACATCTTAAGGTGACAGGAATAACAGCTACATGTATTAGCCAGGTAGATAGAGAGAGAAATGGGAAGGTTGTGGACAGACACCTGCTGAAGAGTTTGCTCAGGATGTTGTCAGATCTACAGGTATGTACTCCTGTACCACACTTTAAGGTGTCAGGGATAAGAGCTACATGTATAAGCCAGGTAGATAGAGAGAGAAATGGGAAGGCTTTGGACAGACACCTGCTGAAGAGTTTGCTGAGGGTGTTGTCAGATCTACAGGTATGTACTCCTGTACCACACTTTAAGGTGTCAGGAATAAGAGCTACATGTATAAGCCAGGTAGATAGAGAGAGAGAAATGGGAAGGCTGTGAACAGGCACCTGTTGAAGTTTTTGCTGAGGGTGTTGTCAGATCTACAGGTATGTACTCCTGTACCACACTTTAAGGTGTCAGGGATAAGAGCTACATGTATAAGCCAGGTAGATAGAGAGAGAAATGGGAAGACTTTGGATGGGCACCTGTTGAAGAGTCTGCTGATAATTCTGTCACATTTACAGGTATGTACACCACATCTTAAGGTGTCACTGAAGAAGACAGGCACACTGGACACAGTTTCAAAGTGGCCATTGTACATGATCCATGGACATGTTTTTAGTTAGGCGTGTATTATCAGTGTGAGAATATCAGTTTCTAAAAATGTATGATATACATGTACATCTTATTGCAGCTATGAATGTCTGTGTAAAGTCATATCATTTTTCATGTTTCTGTGTAGATATATCAGTCGGCGTTTGAGAAGAAGTTCCTGGAGGCAACAGACAGATTGTACGCGGCAGAGGGAAGGAGGCTCATGCAGGAGAGAGACGTAAGGACTTTCCCTTTTAATAAGACACAAATTTGTAAACGCTAAGTGACCTGGTATTTTGGCCGTGATGAAGTTGCTAATTTTTCCTGGTTTCCAAGAGTTCTGTTGATTTTTAGATAGGTGCTTTAAGGTTTGGAAGGTAATAAGGTATTCCACTGGAAAATGTAAGTTACTGCACCAAATTATGTTTTGACGTATATTTACCTCTAAAAATGCATTTTTGTGAGCAAAATTTTCAGTCTGTAAGGGTATTCAATTGATTGATTTATGAACTTTCTATGTCTCAGATACCTGGCTATAGATGTGTAAAATAGTAAGATGATACGCTTATTTTACTTTTCCTCACCTTCAGTTGCCAAATTGTCGACATAGAATCATGATTAGCGTGTTATATCTGAACATTCTTATCTAAGTAGCATGTAATGCAAGTTAGTAATGTTCAAACGCTGTGTGAAGCATTGCTTGTTGAGAAACGTCAAAAATCAGCCTGTTGGTGTACGTGTCACTAGTGACATGTAGTATTCAAAGTGTGAACTGCGTGTTGTAGGTGCCGGAATTATCTGACTCATGTCGACAAGAGGCTGAATGAAGAGACGGAGAGGCTGTTACACTACCTGGATCAAAGCACAAGGTATGTATACATAAAATAACAGGCTGAAGATGGGCACATTACAGCTGACATCGTGAATAAGAACAAGTTCAAATCTATGTGTTTATTTTTATAATATGCTGTTGAGTTAGATGTAATGGTGAGGAAATACGAAACTATGTGGATTTGTTCATCCTCAAATCTGTGTATCTGAATTTTTATGCAGACTGTCAACTTTTCTGGTTTCTGCTTGTAATTAGTTAATCTTAGACAGTCGAGTCTTTGTCATTTTGGCTTTGATAGCTTTCAGGTGGCCATGCAGTGAAGTATGGACTAGCTGATGGAGACATCTTAGTTTAGTAGTCTGTCTGTAGTTGCTGAGAAATAAAATCTGGTGTATTGTCATTTCAGAAAACCTTTGATTGCTATAGTAGAAAAGCAACTGTTGGAACAACACCTGTCTTCTATATTAGGCAAAGGTGAGGTTTATTGTTGCAGGAAGCACAGATGTTTATGAATTATTAACATTTTGGGGAATTTTGGTGTTTAGTGCTCACATGTGAGTCCCTAATTTGTACTGAGCGTAAATTTAGTGAAAGTAAATCATTTTTAACATTTTTATGCTATAAATATTGCAAAAGCTTTACCATAATTTCAAACTTCTGAGCAAAGTGCCACGTGAAAAGAGGTGCTTTTTGCCACGATCATGGCTGTTCTTTTTCTTCCTGATCGAATTGTGACTTTTCACACCTGGTAAAGTACCGATCATGTACATCCGTCTGTTTCTGACTCTTATATCTGACTTCATCCACAGGACTGGACCAGCTGTTGGATGAGAACCGGGTCACAGATATCAGCCTTCTCTTTCAGTTGTTTGTCAGGGTCAAAGATGGCATCAAAGAGCTCTGCTCTGCCTTCGCTACTTACATCAAGGTAATTCCCATCTAGACAAACTATTTAGTAGTATTTGATAGTTTTACACCATACTGAAGAATATTTCACTTGAAAGATGGTAGCCATCAATTCGGTGGGAGGCAAGCAAGCAGAGCCTGGGGGAAACCCGTGGCCACTCTCTGAAAGACGGTAGCCAGCAATTCGGTGGGAGGCAAGCAAGTAGAGCCTTGGGGAAACCCATGACAACTCTCTGAAAGACATTCCTGTGTACATGTACAGCTAGAGAGGAAGCCAGTATAACCTGGACTTGAAATCAGGGTGACGGCATTGTTGAGAGGTTCCTGAGTCACTGTGCCTTGCTGGGACTTGAACCTCTAAGTCACGAAGGAGGCTTGTTTTTTTAGTAGTAGATAATAATCAGGAGTACGACTCACTGAATGCCGCTTGGTGCTGGCGCAGCTTGCACAAAGGGATCGTAAGCCTTAATTGACTGTAAGTTACTAGAATCATTATCGTAGCCTTAGTTGACTGTAAGTTACTAGAATCATGACCGTAGCCTTAGTTGACTGTAAGTTACTAGAATCATGATCGTAGCCTTAGTTGACTGTAAGTTACTGTAAGTTACTAGAATCATGACGGTAGCCTTAGTTGACTGTAAGTTACTAGAATCATGACGGTAGCCTTAGTTGACTGTAAGTTACTAGAATCTTGATCGTAGCCTTAGTTGACTGTAAGTTACTAGAATCATGACCGTAGCCTTAGTTGACTGTAAGTTACTGGAATCTTGATCGTGGCCTTAGTTGACTGAAAGTTACTAGAATCATGATCGTAGCCTTAGTTGACTGTAAGTTACTGGAATCATTATCGTAGCCTTAGCTAACAATCGACAACCCCCGTGCACAGTCAGAAACTACAAGTGGGTCAACCCAGTTGTAAACATGTACAATGGCCCCGAAATTAACGTTAAGTATAAATACTTGCCTTAGGTATACTACTAGTTAGTACTTCTCTACTTGCTTTGCAAAGATGTGCAATGTAATAGTCTCAAAAAGATGTTGTGAGAATTTTTTGACCGGTTATTGTTAGCTGCTGAATCTTTATGATGTAGAACGCTTTCGAAAATAAAGTTGGGGGTGGGGAGTGGGGGGAGTTATTGAACTGTACATTGTACGTTTATACAGGCCACCTGTATGTCAACCTTGGCCTACCAGTGTGAAAATAACTGTACAAGCGCCTGTTAATGCCTTTGCAGAATTGTGAAAAACTTACTTTTGCAATAAATTGTAAACCCTACAATCGATTGTAGCTCAGTCATTTTGTGCTAGCGTGCCCAAGTGACTATGTACATTGCCTGAAAGAACATAAGTATATAGATCAGCTTTTCTTTTACCTGGTTCTAGTTTTGCTAAAACAGGGCTGTGTTTAGGTCTTTTAGCATGTGCAGGTTCATGTATACTGACAGAATTACAACTTGAATATGTTGTTCAGCACTGTGATATTTATGTTTCGTACGTTTTCTTTAGTTAACGAAGCAGTGAATTAATGATAAAAGTGATGATGTTAACTTCCTCTTACAGCTGACTGGCCGCATGGTTGTGGTGAACACAGACAGTGATCCAGAGAAAGACAAGGATATGGTACAAAAATTATTAGGTGAGACAGCTTGCAAAACTGGCAGGCATTAAACATTTAAAGTTGTAGGTTCAAATCTAATGTTCATCACTTTTTCATTATCATAAGCCTCTTGTTAAAATATCCCAGTTCCCCCTCATCTCTGTATGGTTTTATTTCTAGACTTCATAATAAATGTATTTTGTGAAATAATTGTTACAACTGAATTGTCATGGCGATCATGGCATGTTTGTATTTAACTCACACGTTGAACTGCATGTATTCAGCAGTAGGGAGATTAAAGTATTGTAATTCCTCAGCCTTTTTTAATTTTTAATTTTATTTTTGCGGAAGGAAAACTACATTGGTTGGATTGGCTAATTTCAGGGCTGCACAAAAAGTATAATTTTATCAGTCCACACAGAATAATGCCTTCAGAATGTGCTTGAATAAACAACTTGCAACATGCGAAAAGGTTGAAGAATTACAGTAAATATGTACTGAATTAATATAAGTTTCAGCACCAAAGGTAGTATTTTGTGACCTTTATTTGCCTGTAAAAGTTCACTTTGGAGGGGTTGAATTTGTGTCCAGTACTAATTGATGTACTGTGTTTCCTCAACCTTTTTGCATTTGAAAGAGCATCTTTCAGTGCAATTTATTCACTTTTATGATTAGGTTTTGGAGATAAAACTACATTGGTGTGGTTGGCCAATTTCGGGGCTTTGTAGAAAGTATAACTTTCTCAGTCTACAAAGATTAATAGAGTATGCTTAAATACACACCTTGCAAACGTGCGAAATGGTTGAAGAATTACATTGGTTTCATGATGAACACCAGAACTGAACACATTTGATATTGTTCTTTTTTTTTTTTCAGATTTTAAGGATAAGATTGACAACATTATATCAGTGTGTTTGGGGAGGAATGAGAAGTTTATCAACTCCATGAAGGAGAGTTTTGAGCACTTCATTAACCAGAGACAGAACAAACCAGCTGAGCTGATAGGTAATGTACTATAAAGTCACTGTTGGCTTTTTGGCCTCTCCATCAACAGTTATCTTTAAAAATATTGTTTCTATATGAAAATTCTTCAGTATGTTGTTATACAACAATCACATTAGCTAACAGATACAAATGTAAAGAAAAAGCTATTTTTATGTTTTGATTTATTTTATACTTTTGTTATCTCTATCTACATTATATTTTCAGCTAAGTATGTGGATTCTAAATTAAGAGCAGGAAACAAGGTAAGTGTCAGTATGTACATGTGTTTTGGTAAAATCATGAGCACTCTAAAAGCTTTGTTGTATGTAGGTCATGTGTACCTGTAATTCAAATTCTCGGTGTCATAAAACTGAAATGAAAAGCCATTTACAGGTAAAAGCAGCGGTAGTCCAGCCTGTTACTAGGACCAGAATAATGTTAAAAGCGATCTTAAGTCCCAATCAAATTTTTATTTATTTGATTGGTGTTTTACGCCATACTCAAGAATATTTCACTTATACGATGGCGACCAGCATTATAGTGGGAGGAAACCGGGCACAGCGCGGGTGAAACCCACAACCATTTGCAGGTTGCTGGCCACTTCCCACCTTCCCAGTTACGACCCGAGAGGAAGCCAGCATGAACTGGCTTTGAGCTCACAGCGACCGCATTGGCCCAATCAAAGTAACAAAACCAAACTAATTTTATGTTCAGCATGACAAGGGTCAGCTGATGTCATAAACACTCACTACACAACAACTGACTTACCAGGTAATTCTGTGAGAATTCAGAAATTTGAATATAAATCCAACTGATGGGCACCAATACATTTATGGAATGTTTACCTGTTTTGCAGGAAGCAACAGAAGAGGAATTAGAGCGCTTGCTGGATAAGATCATGGTTCTCTTTAGGTTTATACATGGTGGGTCCACAGTGAAATTTGTCCTGTATTTTTCATTGTCTTAACCTTTGTCTTCATGGAGTATAGATTTTGAGAAAATTGCTCTGTCTGTATGAGGATCTTGACTTGTGACTGTGACTTCCATTAATAAGTTACCTAATCTCGTGCAAACTGAGCTCTCAGACTCAAAAATTAAAAGGTGGGGCATGTACAGATCAGAAGTGTGTCAAGAGAATGAAAATGTTAGACATTGCTTGCACCTTTGTACATTTTTTTTTTGTTTTTTTTTTTTTTGTTGTGATAGGACAGTGTTAGAATTCTATGAAATTAGAATCTTTTGGGACATTTGGATGAAAGGGATTTTTTGGTTCACTGGGAATTGGCCGGTCAGCTTGGTTTTCTCCACTCATAAACCTTCTTGCAATCATACGAGGGAAATATTGATCCAAAAGAGGCATAAAATACCAATTAAATAGATACATAAATGTTTGTGTGAACTTACCATCTGAAGTGATGTGAACAAAGTTAGCAGCATTTGTTGTTTTATCATATCTTCATATTTTAGTGTCAATTGTCAAAATCTAACAGTATTAATTATCATTTATGTTTTATGATTCTTGTTTCATCAGGTAAAGATGTGTTTGAAGCATTTTATAAGAAAGATCTTGCCAAACGGTTACTGGTGGGCAAAAGTGCCTCAGTGGATGCCGAAAAATCCATGTTGTCGAAGTTAAAACAAGGTAAACACTTCATTTGAGACTGTGATGACTTGAGTACCGTTACATTTATCACCCGAAACTGCATCTTTTCTGGAAGTCTTGTATAAGAATGTACTGAAATTCTGTTTCCATTAGCGAAACTTTGTGAAGACACTGTATTAAAATGTCATAGTTGGTTAGTTACATCTGTACTATGTTCATGACACTTAGCTGTATATAGTCGAAGTGTTTCAGATATTTTGTCACACCTTCTGCATTTGTTTTCAGAATGTGGGGCAGGTTTTACCAGTAAACTGGAGGGGATGTTTAAGGACATGGAGCTCTCCAAAGACATCATGCTCGCCTTCAAACAGGTAGGTTACATTGTACGTGTGGATTGTACAACCATTCCAAGAACTAACCCAGCACAATGAGCCAGGAGCTTCCCACCATTCATTTCACGGTGCATTCAGGTCCAGCTCGTGCTGACTACCTCCCCAGTCATGTGTGGGAAGAGCTGCCAGCAGCCTGCTGATGATTAAGGGTTCGCCCCGTGCTATGCCCGGTTTCCTCCCATCGTAATGCCGGTTGCCATCACACGAGTGAAATATTCTTGAGTAACACCAATTATATAAACAAATAAATGAACCATTCTAAAGATGGAAATTCAGTTCATAAAGTTCATATAGTTTGATGGTAATAATACCATACCTTCTCAGTAATTACAGACACTCGCTAATTGAGACACACTTAGAGTAAGCGGGTAGATCGGAGGAGTCTCCCGTGGGGCGCTCACAGCGGGCGCTCACCGCAGGCGCTATCAGCATGCGAGCTGGAATACAGGCCTGACCAGGTCCACATGTGTAAACCCAGCTTTTCCCGACATGTTATACACAATATTTAAAGTAGATGGTTGTGTGGCATTATTTACAGGGGAACATTCTACACCCTACTGCATTAGGCATTATATCCATAGGATTGTCTTGAATCTACAGATCATTCGTCTTCGTGCCCACTCGTGTATGGGGCCCATATAATAATGGAACATGGATGATTACCATTTAATTATTAAATTAACAATGCTGCCTTACATATGTGGGTAAAGAACCTGTGGCAGTAAAGCACGGGTGCCCGAAATGTAGGCAGACTTTGCATTTATTACTTACCACGTGTCTGTTTTGGAGGGAAAATGATTTACATCTGACAGCTAGTCTCTGAGGAGGGGAACGAGTGGTGGGCCACAACCTTTTTAAATTACTTTAAAAAAGATAGTTTATAACATGTTACCACAAGTATTTCAAGAAAGAGATAGTAATGTATGTACATTCAGGTAATTAAATTAGATAAACAGGGCTTTGTAACACTTTTAAATGCCTTAACTCAAAGCTCACTGGTTATGTACCGGATGACCATGCGAGAATACGGAACTCTGAAGAGTACATATTGCTGCGAAAGTATATAAAGTGTTTACTCATAAAAGTGGTTAGATCCAACTGAAATGATGAAAGGCCCTGATTTCCCAGTTCCCGGACAAAGAAACAAACCATTCCAGATTGCATCTGGTATCTGCAGGTCCAGGATATGTGAGGCTCTGTCCTAAACATACATATTCAGTGTCCTAACAAATGTCCAAAGTAAAGGGAATAATTGCCAAATTTATCTATGTATTTATCTATGAATCACTCAAAAGGTGTTGCCAAAAGTTACAAATGATGTAGAATATGACACGGTATGAGTAAATGCGCTAACAGGTACCATTAACACGCATCCTTCAGAAACCTCACTCAGTTCATTCGAGCTTCAATTAAACTGAAGCATCCTGACAAACTGTTCAGTTGGACATTGGTGAGACAAAATATGCAAAATGCATATAGGTATAGGGATTGCAAGGATCAAAAAATTCACAGCTTGTATGTATCCTGCTGATAATATATTTTTAAGCAGCTTTCCCAAATTACCATCAGGTCTACAGGTGCATATATTGGTGAATGAATGATTACTTAGTGTGAAAAAACTTTTGAACCAGGTATAATTTTTAATGTGGCTATAAAACCTTTAATTTAAAGGAAGCCTGGCTTGATCAGCAGGAGTCTCCAACACCTGATTTGGATTGGTCCATCACCCCTATGGTGTTTGGAATAGTCTCCAAGTATCAGTTGCGTCCATGTCGTAAAATCACAACGGGTTACAAACGCTTCAACACCAACTTAGTTATTTACGGATTTCTGTACAAAATTTCTTGCTGTTACTGCATTTGATGTTTGCAAAGTATTTTTAGTATTTTCCTTGCAGTAAATTGATTAAAAACATACACCCCATGTAAAGTGATGTTCATGAAGCTACGTCTACTTTTGGCTGTCACCCCCAACTTTCAGCTAACCCACACCACATGTTGTTGTGATAAATATGGACTCAAAAGTGAGAGAACTAGCGGATAATCGCTAGCAACACAATGCTGATTGTGTCAAATGAAGGACTTGTAGGCATACATCAATGATGTGGGCTGAAATACCAGTAATTACAAACATGTGCTTAGTCCATCTACCTGGACGCGGTGTTGTTGTTGTTTGTGTTTTTTTCACATTTTAACATAAATCGCAACACTAAGTCCATCTCAGCGTCTTACAACTGTTTAATGGCCCAAAAAAGAGAACCCCTAAAAACCCAGCAGTCTGTAACGCCTCTCCCTGCCTGCCAAGTTGGTGAGGCTCACTGAGGTGTGACGTAGGCATGGATAGCTGTCACTGAACGACTACCGGTAATCCCCTACTCCCCACAGAGAGTGTACGAGTTTAAACAACAACCCTGGCAAGGCATCATGGTATACATTTTCTGAAAATGCATCTTCAGAAAAGTATGGTGACCGCATTTGCCCAATCTACATGTAAATTAATCCAATGGTTTATGAATGTCTTATGCCACAACTCAGTGACCTCTGGTGAACTCTGGTAAGGCCTGAAGGCTATATAAAGCTTAATTTTACCTTTAGAATGTATGCTTTGTACTACTGTTGGTTTACACTGCTACTTCTGTGTAAGACTACAACATTGGCAATCTGAAGACCCGTCCAGACTATCCTACATCATTAAACTTTTTGTTGACTCAACAGCAAATTGAATGCTGTCAAGGTAAGTTGAGTGTCCCGTCCACACTACAAATCAGATAGGTCAACATTGTCCAATTGTGTGTTGAGCTGTGTTTTCTTTTACCAAACTTTCGATAAATTGGAGGGAACTTTCCATCTTTCTCTCCAATGCATGAGACATAATGACGAGCAGCCGGAAGAATCGTGTCATGGGTTTATCGGCTGCGCTAATTGCCATGGCCATACTCCTGTATCAACAAAACTGTCTCCTCATGAGACTAGTTTGTCTTTTTCGCCTATGGCGCTGCCATTTTGCCCAGGCCATGTGCCTTAAGACTGTCATGTTATTTCTACACACCTGCTGATTGGCTGCATTCACTCACCTTGACTCCACTTGTTGACAAAAAAATACACATGCACATTTTCGATTCAGCGAAGTTGGATGGTGTTGAGTGTTGTTGAACATAGTTGAAGAACCTGTCCAGACTACTCAAGTTGGTTCAACTCATTGGCTCAACTTCAGGTAGAGTTAACAGAAGTTGAGTGATGTTGGGTAACCTGAACGGGGCTCAAGTACACCCCTGACATAGCATTCAGCATGGAGTCTGTATAAAATAACTGGGTTGGGTGACATGCCTGGTGTCTCCAGCATAGCATTCCAGTGAGGCAGCACATACAAACAACGACACCACCATCCCTAATGAAGCAAATTAACTTGACATTTTCTGAGAGAGGAGTGACAAATTAGAAAGTGAGCTTTTAATTTGTCTTTCTTCCAGCACATGATGAATCTGGATGCCCCTGGTGGTATTGATCTGACAGTGAACATCCTGACCATGGGCTACTGGCCAACCTACCCTCCCATGGAAGTTCACCTTCCAACAGAGGTAGGTCATAAGTATTGAAGAGCCTGTAATGGACCCTCACAAGAGTAGTCTGTTTTGAAAACAGGGTGGTACATTGGTACAGTTAAATTAGCGAGTACGCTTAAGTGAGATCAAGTTTTTACCTCCGCTAACTGACTGCGAAAAGATAACCTTGGATGTGATTTTAAAATTAGACATGTAATTTTTTTTCCCAGCAAAACTGATCAAAGGATTTATAGTGCATATGATGTCATACACTATTCTGTGTTTCAAATTATAAATGCTGTGTCCAGTCCCCAATATGTCTGCTAGCATTTGAAGACCTGGGCGTGGCTCAGTCGGTTAGCACGCTAGCGCAGCGTAATGACCCAGGAGTCTCTCGCCTATGCGGTCGCTGTGAGTTCAAGTCCAGCTCATGCTGGCTTCCTCTCCAGCCGTACGTAGGAAGGTCTGTCAGCAACCTGCGGACGGTTGTGGGTTTCCCCCGGGCTCTGCCCGGTTTCCTCCAACCATAATGACGGCCGCTGTCGTATAAGTGAAATATTCTTGAGTACGGCGTAAAACACCAATCAAATAAATAAATAAGTAAGACCTGGGTATGGACATGCATGTGATGGTTGACAGTCTTTCGGATTATTTACGTGGTGTGCTTAAAATTTGATTATGGGTTACAGATGGTCCAGTATCAGGAAATCTTCAAGAAGTTTTACCTGAGCAAACACAGTGGGAGAAAGTTACAGTGGCAACCCACTTTAGGACATTGTGTTTTAAAGGCAGAGTTTCGGGACGAGGTATGAGAGTGTTTTTTTTGTCGTGGCAAAGTAATGTAACCCTAGCCCTGAAAGCTATACGACAAAACAGCCTTGTAAGACAAGGGTTATGACAGTTCTTTGTTTTGAAATATTAATGTTCAGATCAGCTTTTGCAGTCCTGTTAGACCATGGTTATAAATGCCTTTCCCTCGTTGTTAAAAATTTGTGAGACACAACATAAGTTTTTTTTTGTGTTTTTTGTCGATAATTATATTTTCAAATCTGGTATCCAGGTTGTCATGTGCAGATAGTTTGACTATTGGGATATCATAATGCTGTATGTTTCATAGATGACTTTGGTAATAATTTCAAATGTTGCTTTCTTGAAAATAAAATAACACTTTTTATTTTGTTTCTCATTTCATTTTGTCGTTTTCTCCAGGTGAAGAAAGAGCTACAGGTGTCTCTGTTCCAGACTTTGGTTTTATTATTGTTCAACGACGCAGTGGAGTTTGTGTATGAAGACATCAAACAAGCTACATCCATAGGTAAAACAGCTAGTTTCACAGGACGCATGGGGGGCCCGGGAGTGGGTGAAACTTTAGTACATTGATTTTATTGGACAGCTGGTAAGGTGTAAGTCTCTGGCAATGTGGGTGGGAGGGGGGTGGGGGGGGGGGGAGAGATGGCAGCAATGCACTTTTTTTATGCACTTGCCCCAAGTTGTGTGATTTTTGCCTCTTGTGTAATGCAATATTCCCTTTGTGCTAAATGAATTTGAACAGAGGACTGGATTAGAATTAATGACGTAAAATTTAACCCATGACAATGTTCCACTTTTTGCCTGATTCTTGGAGGTCTGTTGGTCTTGGAAAGAGATTTTGAAGTTTATTTGGAAGGTAGAATAATAACTTAATGGGAAAAATTAAGTTTCATCTCGAAAAGTAGTATTTTATGACATTTATTTGCCTCTAGAAAAGCACTTTTCGGCGTCGGTTTATACGTATAGCCTAGGATTGGCTGTATATGTAGGAGTTACATTCTCATTTGCTTTCATTGTTTAACTTCAGTGTCAGAGTTTATTTACTGTTAGAGCTGAATTACATTCAACATTCTGGTTTGCAGAGGAAGGGGAACTAAAAAGGACGTTGCAGTCATTGGCTTGTGGAAAAGCAAGAGTTCTCCTGAAGGTTCCAAAGGTTGGCTGAAAATTTCTTTTGGGTTTTCTCCATTTTCACTCAGAATCACCTGCTCATGACCATGTTTGTGGATATTGGTTAAACTTGGTGTAAAGGATATGAAAAGAAAAAAGAAATTATTATTTAGTGAACTAAATACAGGAGAACTGGAATTCTTCGTAGATCAACTTAGTTCTTGGCAAATTGTTCAAACTGTCAGAACCTCTGTGGTTGCTTTTGCCATGGATAAATATTTCTTGATGTTTCGTTGTAAAAACATTCATGTTTTTGCTGTCTTTTTGCAGGGTAAAGACATAGAAGATGGTGACAAGTTCACGTTTAATGAGGATTTCAAGCACAAACTTTTCCGCATCAAAATCAACCAGATTCAGATGAAGGAGACGGTATGTTGCAAAAAACAGTTTTGTGGGAATGATATCATCTTCACCCATCGAGTAAAAAACAAACCAATTTCTTTATGTCTTAACTTAAGATACGACCACCAAAACCTGTGCCTTTTGACAAAATATAGTTACCTGTATATCTTAAGATATACATGAAATTTTCTGTAGATCGTATGTAGGAAGGTCTGCCAGCAACCTGCAGGTGGCCATGGGTTTCCGCTGGGCTCTGCCCGGTTTCCACCCACCATAATGCTGGCCGCCGTCGTATAAGTGAAATTTTCTTGAGAACGGCTTAAAACACCAATCAAATAAATTTTCTATTGAAAAACCTCCTATTTACTGGACTGGCCTGGATATCACAGTAGGTAGAGCGTCCGCTTCAGGAGCAGTAGATCCAGGGTCAATCCTCACACCTCTTTCAAAGAGGAGGTTGTAACTTCCTGGCTTGGCGTTCAGCATCATGGGGAGAGTGCAACGGTTGGTTGACCTGTATCAGTATAATGGCTCGGGCGGGACAGCTTACTTGCCTTCAGTAAGTCGTCTCAGTGAAGCAGCACTAGATAAAAGAGCGGTGGAAATCCTTTCTGCAACAAGGAGGCACATTACATACACTCTAAGGATTCCTTCGTCATATGACTGAAAAATTGTTAAGTACATCGTTAAACCCCAAGCACTCACTCACTCAAACATGACCACCAAAATCAGTGCCTTTTGACAAAATGTATTTACCTGTATATTTTAAGATATACTTTTTCTATTGAAATACCTCCTATTTACTCGTTAGCATTGTATTGAGCATTGTCATGGCCTTCTCTGTCTTATGCCATCTTTTGATTGCCATATCAAAGGGAATTCATTGCCTCTGGCTAGGATTGGTTATCTAAAGCTGCATGTCTTTGTGATTAATTACATTTACGTGTACATATATAGGGATGAGAATTTTCAGCCGATTTCGAAGTAAACCATTCTGGTTACCAATGGGGGATCTGTTAGTAGAAGGAATTTCAGCTTATTTTGATACAAAAGACTCTCTTCCCTGCATATAGGTAATACATTTTTAATGCTCAAGATTAGCTTCTACCCTATTTTGTGTTATTTCTACCTATTTTGTGTTATTTCTACCCTTTTTTATGTTATTTCTACAGCAAGAGGAGAATGTCAACACTACAGAACGAGTATTCCAGGATCGCCAGTATCAAGTCGATGCTGCGATTGTGCGCATCATGAAAACAAGAAAGAGCTTGTCCCATAACCTGCTGATATCTGAGCTGTACAACCAACTCAAGTTCCCTGTCAAGGTGAGTAAACCCGCTGATATCTGAACTGTACAACCGGCTCAAGTTCCCTGTCAAGGTGAGAAACCCGCTGATATCTGAGCTGTACAACCAGGTCAAGTTCCCTGTCAAGGTGAGTAAACCCGCTGATATCTGAACTGTACAACCGGCTCAAGTTCCCTGTCAAGGTGAGAAACCCGCTGATATCTGAACTGTACAACCGGCTCAAGTTCCCTGTCAAGGTGAGTAAACCCCCTGATATCTGAACTGTACAACCGGCTCAAGTTCCTTGTCATGGTGAGAAACCTACTGGTATCTGAGCTGTATAACCAGCTCATGTTCCCTGTCAAGGTGAGAAACCCGCTGTTATATGAGCTGTACAACCAGCTCATGTTCCCTGTCAAGGTGAGAAACCAGCTGATATCTGAGCTGTATAGTCAGCTTAAGTTTCCTGTCAAGGTGAGAAACCTACTGATCTCTGAGCTGTGCAACCAGTTCAAGTTCCTTGTCAAGATGAGAAAACCTGTTGATTTCTGAGCTGCACAACCGGCTCAAGTTCCCTGTCAAGGTGAGAAAACCCGCTGATATCTGAGCTGTATAACCAGCTCAACTTCCCTGTCAAGGTGAGAAAACCCACTGATATCTGAGCTGTACAACCAGCTCATGTTCCCTGTCAAGGTGAGAAACCCGCTGATATCTGAGCTGTATAACCAGCTCAAGTTCCCTGTCAAGATGAGTAAACCCGCTGATATCTGAACTGTACAACTGGCCCAAGTCCCTGGTCAAGGTGAGAAACCTGCTGATGCCTGAGCTGTACAACCAGTTCAAGTTCCCTGTCAAGGTGAGAAAACCTGCTGTTATCTGAGCTGTGCAATCAGCTCAAGTTAACACTCAAACTGAGAAAACCTGCTGATGTCTGAGCTGTACAACAACTTGCTGGTCAAGATAAGATAGTCTGCTGATATGTCATTGTCTGCTGATAGCTGATTATTTCACTTAGACAGGAAATATGAGCTGGATGTACAGCTCAAGTTCTTAATCAAGGTGAGATAACATATTCTGATATCTGAGCTGTACAACCAGCTTGTTCCCTGTCAAGGTGTGATGATCTGCAAATGCCTCGAGCTGTACCACCAGTTTCACTACCTGCTGATATCCATTAATCTGTATAACCAGCTCAAGTTTCGAGTCAAAGTGAGATAACCAGCTCAAGTTTCCACTCAAGGTGAGATAACATCTTCTGATATCTGAGCTGTACAATCGGCTTGTTCCCTGTCAAGGTGTGATAATCTGCAAATGTCTTGAGCCGTACCACCAGTTCCACTACCTGCTGATATCCATTAATCTGTATAACCAGCTCAAGTTTCAAGTCAAAGTGAGATAACCAGCTCAAGTTTCCACTCAAGGTGAGATAACATCTTCTGATATCTGAGCTGTACAATCAGCTCGTTCCCTGTCAAGGTGTGATAATCTGCAAATGTCTTGAGCTGTACCACCAGTTCCACTACCTGCTGATATCCATTAATCTGTATAACCAGCTCAAGTTTCGAGTCAAAGTGAGATAACCAGCTCAAGTTTCCACTCAAGGTGAGATAACATCTTCTGATATCTGAGCTGTACAATCAGCTTGTTCCCTGTCAAGGTGTGATAATCTGCAAATGTCTTGAGCCATACCACCAGTTCCACTACCTGCTGATATCCATTAATCTGTATAACCAGCTCAAGTTTCGAGTCAAAGTGAGATAACCAGCTCAAGTTTCCACTCAAGGTGAGATAACATCTTCTGATATCTGAGCTGTGCAATCAGCTTGTTCCCTGTCAAGGTGTGATAATCTGCAAATGTCTTGAGCTCTACAACCACTGACTGATATCTTTTAATCTGTATAACCAGATATAAGTTTCCAGTTAAGGTGAGATAATCAGCCACAGTAATTTGTATGTGCTCAGAGCTCAGAACAAAACCAGACAATCTCTGGTTGATGAAACAGGTATGAGCTTATAATTGTTCTTGGATGTGATCTCCAGAACATCTTATTATTAAACCTTCACCTGCTTTTCCGCATGGTTTAGGCTTATAAACACAAATAAGATCAAATGTTTACAGTTTGTTTGTTTGCTGCTTTCTAGTACCAGTACCTGACAGAAGCAGTTTGCACTCTAAAGATTGAAAGTGTAAATTTATATTTTTATTTCATCTTTAATGAGCCAAAAAAAAAAAAAAAAAAAAAAAAAATTCGAATAGATGAAGAATGTGGCAATGTTTGCATTGAAATGCTGCCTGGTCCCTTTTTGCTGCTTTAACACTTTCACTTTCTCTTTTGCCAGCCCTCTGACCTGAAGAAGAGGATTGAGAGCCTTATTGACAGGGATTACATGGAGAGAGACAAGGACAATCCAAACCAGTATCACTACGTGGCCTAGAAAGGCCACTCAACAGTTCTGTGATGGACAGTGTAAATTGTGAAAGTTCACATAAATACATATCTACTAGTGCGAGATTTTACCAGCAGTTGATTGGCCAAGACATTTCAGTGTTTACCTCCAGGCTTCTAATTGGCTATTATAAAGTGTGATGACCGGGTCGTGACACAGGCTGTCAAGGGTATGATTGGCCAGACGAGGTCATGTGACTAACCCATGCGTTGTCATGGAGATGTGACTCTTCCCGCTTTCTTGGATGTGGGGATTTGTGAGGGACAGGCTTGTGTGGAATGCTTTCCCTCAAAATGTGACGAATCTTTTTTTTACGCTTCTGATGTTTTGTGATTCCTTTCCCTTGTGAAAGTATGTGAATATGCTCCATCTTACAAAATGTTGAACTAAGTATAAAACAAAAAAAAAAAGAGAGACTAAAGAAGTGCACACTGGTGAGAGTTTGTGAAAACCTACAGTAAACACTTTGCCCCAGTTGTGAAAGACATGATATGATTAGAATTTTACATTCTGATATACTTGTACATTAGGATGATTCGAGTGCTATTTTTGTTTTTTTTTTATTTTCTTTCTGTATGTGGGAGGGGAGCATAGCAAATGGGTGGTTTTAATATACTCTGACACCATTAACCTGTGTAAAATGACAGAGATTTATAACATCTCAACACATACATGTAGGTTGAACCAGCAAAAGTTAGATCTTACTAAGTATTGTATTTATGTAGGCCAGGAGTGAAATGGGTTTTAGCCAGAATTTGAAATCAGGCCATCTCATTTCCAATTTTCCCTTCTTCATGTTAATTTTGTCAGAATAGGGCATCTCAAGACACTGAGACACTCCTTGGCTAAACCTGTGGTGGCTAGTACCTTCCACAAATGAACAAGTGTAGTCCAGTAGAATGAATAATATGTTTTGGATTTTGACAAATGGGTGGTTTTACATGAGACTGAGAACAGGAGCTTGATTCACAGTTCACGGCTGTGCCTTTACAGGCATGAAACGAAGGAAAACACAGCCTCACTTTATATGTAGCAAACGGGAAGCCCTGTGATGACCAATAGTTTGACAACTGTGTAACCTCTGTGCAGCCTCTCTAGTTGGTGGGGATCTCTGTGGCCAGAGGGGTTAGCACACCTGCAAGGGCGCAGTGACCCAGGAGCCTCCCACCAGTGAGGTCGCTGTAAGTCCAGGTCATGCTGGCTCCCAGCCAGCAACCTGTGGATGGTCGTGGGTTTCCTTTCACCATAATGCTGGACGCAGTCGTATAAGTAAAATATTCTTGAGTACAGTGTAAAAACACCAATCAAGTAAATAAATAAATTTCTGGCTGGTACAGACAGAACATGTTCAGAGAGGTTCCCTAAGTCTGTCTCGAATGCTGTTCTAGGGAAGAACTGTAAAAATGTGCTCTCTCTCTCCTCCTGTTCACCTCATCAAGGTCTGTAAATGTACTAATCATTCCTATCTGAGGATTAATTCTGAACAGTACATGTGTTAACTGGTGCACAAGTAATGTTTTGGTGTCCAATGAATTTGGTGGATTGAGCTTCACTGTTGACAGACTTCAAAGTTTACCTAACAATTTTTGCCCATGTGGAGGTAGTGTGTTTGTACAAAAGTTAAAGCTATTCTCTTTGAGAATAATATTTTGTCTTTCTAGCAGGAAAAGTATGTGATGTCAACATTTTAATGCTATTAGGAGTGCAGTTCTCGGGTATAAAGAAGATGTGTTTGTGAGGTGATTAGTCGAATGATACTGGGACAAATCCTGTTTAAATACTGTGTATAGAATTCGACAAATCACCACGTCAGCATGTCTTGAGGAAGTTGTTTAGATACGACGACATGCTCTTAGAAACAATGTCCTCGACAGAATTGTAAAACAGGGGCCCAGTGTTGAGTGGAGTTGAAATGCAACTTACAGTGTTCAGCAATAGCTTGTCAGCATTAAGCTCAAGTGATTCTCATCAAGTATCAGAAACCTGCTCTTGGAAGCAGTTTATTTCAAGCTCAATCCTGCTTTTCAGCCTAAATGTTCCTAAAAATGTTAGAACTGAACAAGAGCCTGGTAGCCTGCACATTTTGGCTCTAACATTTAATGTCGCCTAACATGAATTTCAATCGCATATTTTTAATTCATAAGGAGAGATAATTACCTGCATTTAAAGTGAGTGCTTGGGGTTTAACGTCGTACTCAACAATTTTTCAGTCATATGACGACGAACCTGCATTTAGAAACTCTAGTGGGGAGAGTAAGAGTATTCAGAACAAAGCTGAAGGTACAGGAAGGAAGCATTCAACAGGTGTATTTTCTGAAGTCCTCGCAAATAAAATGGAAAGCTTTCTCCGAAGTCCATTAGAAAGTTCACTGAACAGTAACATACAGGAATTCACAAAGAAGAATGAGAAAAAAGGCAAAAGTTTTTCCAGTCTTAACATAAAGAGTGATCAAAAGGAAATCTGGGCCAGAAGCCCCTCTGTTTAAATGGATAACATTTTAGGGGTTAAAATAAGACAAAAAAGACACAGTCCACCCAATTAAATCAGAAACCTATGTGTAAGAAGACACAAAATCCTACGTGTACATGTAACTTACGAAGAAACTTTTGCATCAAGTACTGAGCACAAAACACATACACAAAGCAGGCAGATGCATAAGCTAATGAAATATCATAATTGGGGATATTGTGGTGTGGGTTGCAACACAATAACATTAATATTTGTTAACTCTGTGTTTTGATGCATTTGTTAACAAAAATAATCCAGCAGCTGCTCGGTATTTGCAGTTTTCTGGGAGACCAAACAAACTGCAGTGTGACTGCGGCAGTGTTGGTTGTTAATCCGTCAAGTTTTGGGTTTGTTCTACTGTTATAGCAGAGTTTACAATTTCCTTGTATCATCACTATGTGGCAAACAGCTGGCCTGCCCAGTGTTGTCTGTCGTGAAGTACATGTATTTATAAACATACAAAATAAAAAATATCTCACATATATATGTATTCTTTATTTTTCTGTGAAAAATGACAAGAAGTGTACCCATGCAGTGTAAACTCTGACCCTAGAATCGAAAAAGCGTCTTTCTGATGTCTGATATCAGATTTCAATAGGGTTAATTTCAAAACAGTTTGCTGCACTAAATTTGGGACATACCATAAGAGTTCTGAATTAACTAAGGAGAGGTGTCTCATTTTCAAAAGTACCACCCTATCGTGGCCCAATATACATTACCCAACTTCAAGAGAACCATTTGTGCAAACCAGTAGATGTCCCTGATCAGGCTGGAGGAGGAAATTGCTGCTTGAGAATGGGATGAGGTTCAATCCTGGCCTTGGATAGGAAATCGTGGATTTCGCTCTCTTTTTTTTCGGGGCATGGTGACAATAAGTCGCTGATGTCACTCCATTGAACAACACTGCGTGCAAGACCAAACATAACAGGGAAAATAGTCAGTTGCTGGCCAAACGTTTGTGATTTGCCCGGGAAACTATAACATTGACCACCATCGCATAAGTGAAAAAATTCTGAGTATGGTGGTAATAATCAGTCAAGGTTGTTTGTTACCTGTGAGCTCGGTCTACTGTTCTGTATCAGCGAATATCAATGCAATTGTGTAATTTACATAGGGATGGCTATCACAGATAAGTTAAAAAAAGTTTAAGCTCTCTGCAGACAATGGTTAAGTGGGGTGTTCAAAGCCAGCTCTCACATGACAACGATTAGTCATTAGGTGTGTGTAACTATACTGTCTTTTTGTGACAGGGTGAGTCCATGCCTCCACTGAAGTATCATGCCAAAGACACCAGACATGACACCCCACCCAGCCACATTATACAGACACTTGCCCAACAAGTCATGTTTCCTTGGTCTAATACCTCAGTGCTGAACTTCAAACGAGGCAGCAACAAGTACCATGTTTCAAATCTTTGGCATGACCAGAACCAGGTTTGATCTTGGGCTCTAACCATTGGGCCACCGAAATGGTCCATGTGTGTCCTAGTGACTGAAAGGCAAGCACCCTATTAATCAGTGGTGCTTTGGAAATAAAATGCTTCGTAATGTGTCCAAAACAAAGTCCATCCTTATTGGAATTACCCAGAAATTAAAAAAATTGTCATCAGCATTCACTCAATGTCACGGCCAATGGCCAGACAACTGAAAATGTACAAAGTTTGAAACTTCTTGGCCTGCATATAGACCATACACTTTCATGGTTGAGTCATATTGACTCAGTGTGTAGTACTGTGTCTAAGCTATTGTCAATACTGAGGAGGCAGAAGTCTTTTTTTCCCTTTAAAACAAGACTATTATTTTATAACAGTTATATCCTTCCTCATTTAATGTACGCTGTCCCTATTTGGGGCAGCTGTTCCACAGGCCTACTTGATCAAGGACAACAAAAACCTTCAAAAAAAAGCTGCAAAACTTATCCTAGACAAAAGTAACAATACATATTCAGCTGAAACTTTTGAAATGTTAAACTTTTGAAATACTATACATGAAATTATCGTATACCAAAAGAATCTCTCTGTTTACAAATCTTTAAATGACCACTATCCTGACTTTATGAAAAAGTTGTTCCCGATCAGAGAAGAGCCAGTAAAAATTCCTTTTCCCCACACAGAACAACTTAAAAGCTTGTCATGCTCTGTGGCTGTTCAGTGGAACAGTCTGCCTGTCTCCGTGCAATCGGCCTCCTCAGTTAAATCGTGTAAAAATTTGTACCAACAGTGGCAGAAAGTGCCAAACGTATAGCAAAAAGCCTTGTATCTCTACATGTGTATATATATATTGAACTGATTAATGCTTTGTGTAATTTTTTTTTAATAGCTTGTGTGACTGCCGAATTGTTGTGTGAGCGAATGGAGGGTCTCAGGGAAGATCAATACTGTGACATTGACTGAGTTTGTTACCCTCTGAAAATAAAGATATTATTATTATTAATATCACCACTTTGGCATGGCTTGCTCCCCCCGTATAGCTTATGAGAAGCAGATCCTTCAAATGAAGCACTGAAAACAACTTGACAAACACTAGGTCCATCGTATTAGATTCAGCTTATTATTGATACAACAAAAACAACAGCACTCTACATTTCAAATTCACTGCTACTCTTCTCAGAGCTGATAAGCCATGGGAAAACGCACATATACTGACATTTTACACAGAAATGTGATGAATTGTCTGGGAAATTTTCAGAGAGTACAAGATGAAGTGTCCTCTTCTGAGTTGTATGTACATAACTTTCTACACAGCATCACTTCATAATATCTGCACAGCACAACAGTTAGATCTTGACCTCCATGGTGACTTAGCTATCGGGCTCATCTGGTATGCATTCTAAACCCTGGAAATAAAAATATATTAACCACATTATGACATGCATTATATTATTCAGTGCAAGAATTTTATGGTGTGTGGAAATGGCAAGACTGTAAGAGTAGGTTTTCGATATACAATATACGATTCTTAAATTTTGCAGGTACATGTATTATCTTTCAGGGTATACATGTCAAAGTACTTTATCCATTAAAGTGTGTAGAAATCTATTCAAATAAATAATTTAACAAATATTGCTTCTTCCACTTATATGTGAGACACTTCAACCTATGATGTAATCATACATAAAGCCTTCCATCTGGCAGAGTAAATCCGTCAACCATTACACTTACTTTAGGCTTGTATTCACTGCCTGTTATCCTTTGATCTCGTAAATAGAGCATAAAGTCTCGAGGATCTTCTTCCCAGTTTTTTGCACAATTCTGAAATGAATGTAAAACTTAACATGTACAAGTCAACCCAGAGTCACATACACAACATGAAATCCTTATCTTTGATTTGTTTGTTTAACTGTTTAATGGTGTTTCTTAACATTCCGTTGGTTATATCTCCATGTGTGTCTCCTTGTATCAACCATCAGGCCAGTTCCAGTGCAGACATACTTGTAGTGCTTCCTCAGTGAAACACTATGCAGAAGACACCAGACAGGACACCAGACAGGACACCTCCACTAGTGGCAGTTTGTGGACATAGGAGAACCAGTATTAGGCTTCAACCATTATGCTAATGAGTGATGAGATGCCCATTTTGGAGTATTTATCATAACCTGATTTTTCTTTGTCACCAGCAATGTCATCTTGAAACTACCAATACATTATCTGATCGTACAAATACATTTATACCAAACTCATTTCCACAGAGTGACTTTAAATCTTTGCTCGATTCAACTACAAAATCAGGAATGTCTTAAAGCCAAGGCTGAGCCGGCAGTCATCCCCATTTGGAAATCATGAGGATTAGGGTGCTGTTTACATATTCATTTCCAATCCAAGTGCCTTCTGACGTCATTTTTTTTTTTTTTTTTTTTTTTGCCCACATGCTTTTACTGATTTTTCATTGGTTAAAAATGAATGGGAAGACATTCAATTTACATACAAAAAAAAAAGAAAAGGTGTAATTAAAGTAAGTAGTTCTTCACTCTACCATTCATAAGTTTTCCAGAAAGTGATCTCCTTGTTATAAAAAGCTCTGGCCCTGGGATCATAAAGCCATCTTAGACTTCAGTCAATATTTCATTCATTAAATTTGGTATGTTCCGTTCCGTTCCGTTATTTCAGCTCAAATTTGTAGTACAATACCTTACCCAGAATTTACGTGAACAAGCAATATACTCACCTTGTTACGTCAGAAATACTAGTTTTAAAATGATTTAAAATTTTTATTTAGGTCTAAGATTACTTCATGATCCCAGGGCCTGTCTTCCAATTTCCATCTGACAGCATGATGGGTCCATAGTTGGATGCTTATATCACCAGACCACTCAAGATGTAACAGAATGGGTTTTTTAGACGTGCATAAGGCAGATGAACACAGTAAGAGTTGAATGCGCATGTACGGGAGTTACATCTGGAACTATTTCGGAAAAGGGTCTCCTCCACATCTGGCCATCCTCATTCGGGAAAGCATGAATGAATTTACATGAGTCGTGACGTAGAAAGTTGCACGCAAACACAGTACTTTAGTCTTTACTATATCCTAACCATGGCACTGTGCCTTTGTCAAATTTATTTTGATACCGATTTATTTTAGTATCACTTTTACCTTGTTTTAACTATTTTATTGACAACCAGCATTTTGGTTCAGGGACGAGTTCTTAGAAATCTCCTTCTCGCTGGAGAGAATATACATAAATACTACATCTGCCAGTTTCGATAAGAATACATCTGCAGTCATAAGACAAAAAAATATTAATGGCAAGAAGTAGAAAATGAGTTGTACATTTATCTATATTGACGTAAACTTACACGATATGTACCAACGAGGGTCTAGATTTCGTTACCCCTCAAAAAACTTCACCTTTATACGCTTAAAAAATACAACTGTATGCGACCACTTACTTTGCCATTACGGAAAAGCTTGTTCATACCCCATCCAATAAACGATGGTGCACACAGAAAGCCAAAAACAAGGCCAAAACTGGGAATAATTTCGTACCACATCTTTCAGGTCAAGTTCACAAAAACTCGTAACCCATATGTTTTCAAATATTCAAAGCGGTGTAAGCTTTCTGACCTAGATTCCAGCTCTGACCTATATTCGCGAGCACAACGACATCACTACGGAGCCGTAAAAGTGACATGGTGAAAAAAATTTTTTGGAAGAGAATAAAAGGAAAATACATATTGAAAACAAAATTGTTTTTGTAGCCCCCGACTTTGAATGAATGAGTGCTTGGGGTTTAACGTCGTACTCAACAATTTTTCAGTCATATGACGACGAAGGAATCCTTAGGGTGTATGTAGTGTACCTCCTTTTTGCAGGACGGATTTCGACCGCTCTTTTATTGAGACGACTTACCGAAGGCATGTAAGCCTCCCCGCCCGAGCCATTATATTGATATGGGTCAACCAGTCGTTGCACTATCCCCTTCATGCTGAACGCCAAGCGTTACAACTTCCTCTTTTAAAGTCTTAAGTGTGACTCGAACTTGGATTCATCCTGGATCTACCGCTCCCGAAGCAGACGTTCTACTAACGGTGCTATCCGGGCTGGTACCAAATCGGGGCCCGACATAACTGGACACGCTAGAATCTCATCTATATATAGGGGGGTATTGTCTGATCGTCAGTGATATTATACTTTTACAAGTTAACTTTTGTCGCTTGCAAACTTTCTCAGTCCCAAACTGTTTTTAAGACGACGAGGAAAGCCAACACGATTTATAGTATAACCTTAAACAATTTGGGATTATTATTAATAAAGTAAACCCTCAACCAAATAATACTAAAAGTTTAAAACTTATCACAGCTGTGTATTTTTATTTATTTGATTGGTGTTTTACGCCGTACTCAAGAATATTTCACTTAGGCCTATACGAGGGCGGCCAGCATTATGGTGGGTGGAAACCGGGCACAGCCCGGGGGAAACCCACGACCATCCGCAGGTTGCTGGCAGACCTTCCCACGTACGGCCGGAGAGGAAGCAGCCGTGTATGTGACATAAAGTTAAAATAAGCGTCGTGTCCGACATTCATATACCATTCGTAGTCCGTAAATGGCGTTCCAAGTCGATAATCGCAAGGTCCATTTCCAAAACAGCGTTTAACACTAGTTCCCAAAGACAGGTATGTAAGAAATTATACAAATAAGAAATAAAGCCGGTAACACACAAGAGAGAAGCGGTCATCAGTTTTCAATGATGCCGGGTAGGCAGTGGATATTCCAGGCACGAATTCCATATCAAAGTTCAAATTCGTAGTCTATGAATGAGTTCCAGGTCAAATAACAATTAAACAAGGTATCTCAGTCGCGCTTCGATAACAACTGTTCATAAGGGCATCATGCAGACGTAATGAGCAGGGTTACCTTTACCGCCCCTAGCCCCAGATTAAGCGGTATTAGATACAGTTCGAAAATGACGAGCATTAAAGACCTTAACCGAACAGATTGTGATTCAAAAGTAACGGACGATTACGTCTTTCCCGTTAATATGTAAGGTTCTCATACTACAAGAGGCGCCATCTATGTTACTTATGACATGCTGTTCTGTATAAAAGCTGTCTAGAAGATAGACGGTTACATCTAGGGCCTTTGGTCCTAACGTATATATAGCTTGCCTTGGTTCCACCCTGGAGCGAGGAGGATGAGGGAGTCGTGCTCAAGAAGGGAGCAAAATAACATTGTATAGTATAAAATTGTACAGGATTGTATAATATAACATTGTATAGTATAACACTGTATAGTTTAACATTGTAACAGTGTGTATAGTATACATTAGTATTGTATAGTATTACATTTTTGGGTAGGCTTGTGAAAAAAAAACAAAACAAAAGAACATCACATGAGTCGCTGACATCGATTTGACAAAACGCATTTTCCAAAGTAATTTTTTTTTCTTGGGATGAATTTCTTCACACCATGGCTATCCTGTTTGCAACCAGGGAAATCACGTGATCTCTAGCTTTTGGATTGTCTTATAGAATAGCTTGTCATGTCACACAATTATCTGTTGGTATCGGCAGTCATACCTTTTCACGTATGTGCAGAAGCGAATAGCGGCCGGCGATGACCTAGCGAGCATTATGACAAGTAGGCTTAGATTAGCCATATAGGCCGCCAATAACACTATCGGTAACCACATGCCGTATTTCGTACTATAAATGGTCCAATTTTCGATACTTGAGATTTACTGGTAAACTGCTTTCGAAGTGGCACAGTGAGTGTTACATAACCGTATGCTTCCAAGTTATAAGCTTATTTTTTACCTATATATTGCCTAACACTTTTCTGTGGTCAAATTCTCTGGATTTGGTGTTTTTAATGTAAAACTGAATAAAATAATAATTATTGGACATCATAGACGAAGTGACGCGAGGCGCGTGACGGTTAGAGCTAATCGCAAAGTAATTAGGGTCGACTCGATCGGAGTGAAGCTTTTGTGTCTCCAACACACGGAAAAGTTATCACTTTGTCCAGGTATGTACCAAATAGTTGTGTTTGGTGGATTACGTCTTGTGATCCGTGGTTGTCCGAACTACTCAGTGAAACAGACAGTCGTGTACATGGGCTTGACAGGGAAGCATGACTTTTCACATGGGTTTAGTTCACCCGGTACGGAGAGTCATGTTTCACCAGATTTCTTCTATCTCCTGAAGTCCAGGCGTCTCAGAATGATTTGGATATAATATTCTAGTTATTCTCTGGGTCCGCAATTGTTTTGCTGTGTGGTTTAAATCTTAAAGCATTGATGACAAGGCTCAAACATGTTTGGTATGGAGCGAAACATTTTAGGACAGTTTTAACAAGGGGAATAAATCTGGGGGTGTATTATCATTGCATAATGAGTTACTTCCCCTGAATTTTATGGAGCGAAACATAGGAATGTCAGAGCTTTAATTTAATCAGGCGTTACTATAGGACTGTAAAATCCGGGATTAATAAAGCCATGTTTTGTATTGTTATTTTTGTTTATGTTTTATGATTATGTGTACCAGAATGACTTTCACTCATGTGGCCCTTTTTACAATACAACATGTGTTTTCTTAAATCTTTAACTTTCAACCAATCCCTTTCTTTCTTTTGAACTCCTGGAATTAGGATCATTGATTTCGCCCACCTTTGAATAAAATCTAGTTACGCGGTTATAGGGTCAGACAAATGTTCATGAAGATTCTGACTGACATTAAGGCCATTTACAATTCTATCAAGTTGAAGTCTACTTTGAATTCAATCACTGTCAGACTTTTTGGTAAAGATCAATTTTACCATGACCCTTATAGGTGAAGAAGTCTAATATTAAAAATATAATTTTTTTTCAATTTAATGTTTACGGGAGTTTATTTATTTATTTATTTATTTACTTGCTATTACAGAAGCAACAATATTGTATACTTATTTTTATAACTTCGGTGTACGAAGTAATTCAAATGAAAATCCCTGTGTGTAGTTTCATGCATTTTTACATTAAATACAGGTAGGCTTACATGTATATATGTACACACATATGGAATATATTATATAATGAACAAAGGTATAATTTTTGTACTAGTTTGTTGTGCTAGCGGTTGTTCTAAACCTCTCGCCTAACAAGTATTTGTTGATACGTATACTACTTTAATCCTTTATAGGTCATCACCGGTCTAGAGTTGAAATCCAGATCGTGTTTTTGGATACGGCTTAAGTCACCAACAGAATCAGCAATACCATTTGTCAGAGAGAATTTCAGGGGGAATAACTCTGGGTAGCTTGTTGACACGGCTGTAGACGAGGAACAGCCTTTGATGCTGTATGGTTAATCTAAGCCCACATTCAGAGAGTGCGAAGATGTCCAGTGTAGAAATGTGTCAGTTTGACTTCTTGAATTATGGCTTATCTCCAGGATTCAAGCATGTGTGATGTGGTCAGGAAGTACTGGATCTTTCTTCTGTTAGGGTAACCTCGGGGGCTGGGCGACTGTCTCGTCTCCCCAGAAAAACATATATATAAAACAAAACACGCCAGTTTACCATGAACATAAAAACCACCTGTTTTGTATTTTCTTCTTCTTTTTTTTTTTTTTTTTAGAGCAATGTACATTTAACACGGAGCGCCTATAGAGTAGTGACTCAGTGTGGTTGGAGGATAGTCGTGCCTCGTACATTAACGTGGGGCGAACAATCTCTAAATAATATTGCTGAATGGGCCGGGGACCCTTGAGATGTCGGCAGACTTTTCAGTGTACGCTCGCACAACCTGCAGACGTCCCTGATGGACAATATCATCCGCAAATATACTACGAAGTACACACCGGTCCCGTGTAGTCCTGAAGGTCGGTGACGGCAGCCACCCATTCTTTCCACTTGGGCGTCGTGCGCAGCTTATCCAGGTTAGAAAGACACAGACACAAAGAAGACACGGTCATTGTAGTGCCGTCACCTATCGAGCCATGTAACCATCAATCAAAATATATATCACTTACCGTGATTAAATAACCCATAGCTAAAACAACACACGCGGTACAGGTGAGAAATAACCAACACAAAGATCGGGGATTCAACGTTAAAACATTTTTTTTATTTTTTATCATTGCATGTGAACTCCAACAATGATGTGTTTGTCAATTATTTCTTCTTTTTTATCGTAAGAAATGTCTCGTAGTGACGGTGATGAATGAATCACCAATATGAAAGGCTTTCGCAATGGTCTATGTTCAGAACTCGCACCCTGGTCACCTTCCTGTAAAACACATGGGTAGAATAATCACCGTGGGCCACATGGCAAGGGGTAATTAATTTGTGGAATGACCGACACGAACAAAAAAGTGGTGTTGAGGGTGGAGTGCTTAAAAACACTTACTCGTCTGCAGGTTTGTTCTGGCAGGTCACGGAGGGCTTGAGTAGATTGGCTGTTATATGCTCCACGTACATCCGGGCAAATTCAGGGTCAGACTTCTTGATAGGTGTCTCGTTCAAAAACTGATGCAGTTGGCTTCTTCACGTCCTTCCCCGTTTCCCGCGATAGTGATGCTGCCTTGCGAGTCTGGCGCATGAAATTGACCAGCACGGCTCCCTCTTTCAGGTAACAGGTACGGACCTCGTCCACGATGCTCACGGCCATCTCTCGGTCCTGCAGCAAGGACGGAAGGCAAGTCGTCGGGTCGATCGCGGCCGGGTGTTTAGTAGCAGCGTAGTAGCCGCTGCAACTGTAAGAGGTGGGGTTGGAGAGCCACGTCGTAAGCATTCCACAGCAAGCTAGTTAGCGCCACCGCAAGATCTCGCTTCAGCGAAGTCGGTTTCGGCTGCTCCAGACTAAATATAAGCGCCCTGTCCGACATTCGTACACCATTCGTAGTCCGTAAAGGGCGTTCCACATAGACAATGGCAAGATTCATTTCCAAAACAACGTTTAACACTAGCTCCCAAAGACAAAGGTGTGTAAGAAATTATACAATTAGGAAATAAAGCCCGTAACACACAATAGAGAAGCGGTCATCAGTTTTCAAGGATGCCTAGCAGACAGTGGATATTCAGGCATAAATTCCATATCAAGTTCAAATCCGTTGTCCGTTGTATCTCAGTCGCGCTTTGATTGCAACTGTTAATAAAGGCATCATGCAGATGTAAAGAGTATGGCTGCCTTTACGGCCCCTAGCCCCAGATTAAGCGGTATTAGATACAGTTCGAAAATGACGAGCGTTACAGACCTTAAGCGAACAGAATGTGATTCAAAAGTAACGGACGATTACGTCTTTCCCGTTAATATGTAAGGATCTCATACTACAAGAGGCGCCATCTATAACATATTGGCCTGTATAAAAGCTGTCTACAAGATAGACGATTACACTCGGCAAGCAGCGCCATCTATGTTGTTAAATACCATGTACGCGATAGATATGTACATAAAGATAACAGCGCCGTCTATGTGGTTAATCACAATGCAGACCACCAGAGATTCTGAACGATCTGTCCATACGTGCCAACGAGAATGTTATACTCATTGTAAAATTTGAGAAACTTAGGATGAAGGTGTTTAATCGAGTATCCTTGACAAACTAGTTTTTGAACTAACAACTTGTGACACAGATTAAAGTCTTCACAATTTACGCAAGATCTGACAAATGATACAAGGCGAGATATGCATACGCCATATGCAGGACCCTGTGGTATATTGCTATCTAAATAAGGATAATTTACAATATCAGAATTGAAATTATCCCTTTTGTCCTAAAGGCGGCGTGAAAGGAGACCTTGTTCGTCTTTGTACAGCTATAGATCCAAATAAGATGTACCATCAGGACTGTCTGTTGTCTTCTTTAAATCCGATGAAGGCGGATAGATTTCGTTCACCGCTTCAGCAATATGGGGGTTATTTAACGCCAGTAGCTCATCAATATACCGCTTGGTAAATGAACGGGATCGAGCTTTAAAGATATTACTTTTAAGTAATTTCTGCATATAGTCGTACCCATATGAAAACAGGTATAGGTCTGCCAAAACAGGCGCACATTTGGTACCCATTGGAATACCTATGCACTGTTGGTACAAATTTCACATAGATGTTGTTAATGAGAAATTCAAGTAATTCAATAAATAATGTAACATCCCATGAGTGGTAACCTTTATGAATAGTAGAACTAAAGAAAGTCTTATTGCTTCTGACGTTAATGTAACGGTGACCTGTTTTAGTAAATACCGAGACAATCAACGACGGTATTCTTTCAATAAGTATAGAGCAGCCTCTTTTTCTTCTTCTTCCTCGGCTGCCACCAGCAACATGTCGATGTCGGGGATGGCTTGTACCAGCTTTTGCGAGTGGGTTAGGTAGTTGAGAGTGACACCTTCTTTCGCTGGGTAGAGCGGACCGTCCGGTCGGTATGCTCTCCATTTCTTCACGTGGACGAACATAGCGCCGTCAGGGGTAGTCAGAGTGGAAAGACACTAACCGTCGGATAACGGCTGCGCACCGTCAAGCCCGCCTATGACAGATTCGCGGCCATGGAGAACAACACAGTTGGGGGGAGGGTGGGGGGAGTCCGGGCCTATTGGACATTGGAGAATCTCACTCGTCTTGTCATCACGCACCTATCAAGAAATCTGACCCTGAATTTGCCCGGATGAATTCGCACCGAGCTTCTCGGTTACAAGGGACGGGTATACTCCGTATTATGTTTGCGGATGGTATTGTCCATCAGGGACGTCTGCAGGTTGTGGGAGCGTACACTGAATACGTCTGTCGACATCTCAAGGGTCCCCGGCCCATTCAGCAGTATTATTTGGAGATTGTTCGCCCCACATTAATATACGAGGTACGACTACCCTCCAACAACGCTGAGTCACTACTCTGTAGGAGCTCTGTGTTAAATGCATGTAAATTTGCTGTAAAAAAGAAAAGAAAATACAAAACAAGTGGTTTTATGTTCATGGTAAACTGGCGTGTTTATCCTCTTGGGTTCCGAGAAGGGCTCCACTCAGTGAACAAGCTTCAAAAGTATATATAGGCTAGGTTATCTGCCCTTGTCCGTCTGTTTTGATTCGTCTGTTTTTGGTCCGCCCGGGCTGCACGTTGGACACCCGGAATGATGGACAGTGACGGTCTTTAAAGGGAACGATGGCTCTGGCTCGTTGCTTCTGTAATAGCAAGTAAATAAATAAATAAATAAATAAATAAACTCCCTTAAAAATTAAAGTAAAAAAAAATTATACTTATAATATTAGACTTCTTCACCTATAAGGGTCATGGTAAAATTTATCTTAACCAAAAAGTCTGACAGTGATTGAACTCAAAGTAGACTTCAACTTGATAGAATTGTAAATGGCCTTAGTGTCAGTCAGAATCTTCATGAACATTTGTCTGACCCTATAACCACATGAAATTAAATTAGAGATTAAATTAAAGCTCTGACATCCCTATGTTTCGCTCCAGCCCGGGCGGACCACTTATAATATTAGGACAAAGTGATAACTTTTCCGTGTGTTGGGCACACAACAGCTTCTCTCCGAGTCGACCCGAATCATTTCGCGATTAACTCTAGCCATCACGCGCCTCACGTGACGCCATCTATGATGTCCAATAATTATTATTTTATTCAATTTTACATAAAAAGAGACACAAAACTCTGGGAATATGACCACAGAAACATGTTAGGCAACATGTAGGTAAAAAAAAAAACTAAGCTTATAACTTGGCATACGGTTATGTAACGCTCGCTGTGCCACTTTGAAAGCAGTTTACCAGTAAATCTCAAGTATCGAAAATTAGATCATTTCTAGTACGAAATACGGCATGTGTTTACACTACGTCAAGTGTTCGGGTATAACAACTGAGAAAGACAAGTCCTTTTTTGAGGTGATGTGTCCGCACTAGACGGGGTCATCGCCGGGGTCATCGAACAATGTGGCTGGGTTGAATAACGACAATGCACATGTACGGATGAACCCTGCAATTGTATATTCTATTGTCAAAGATAAAATAGAATGCATTGGTTTGATTGGTCAACAAAATGTGTGAATAGAAAACCTTTGAGTGTGCATGTACTTCTTCGGCGTTCGAATTAGCTCAGATGATGACGAATTGCACGAAACGGATGTAGCTATCATCAGAGTCTGGGCATATAGAATAATAACCTGTTTTCATTGTTGAAGTGAAACAGGATACAACATTCTGCACATTGCACGTATGCGAATGCGGATATAGACGATCACAATAGAGAGAAATTAATTATTGCTGTCATGCATGTCACGCATGCTGTCACGCATGTATAGCTATATACCCATCTTTTGTTGATGCTCGTGATATTTCACATTCCTTGGCAAATCTCGGTTTGACGGTTGGAGGATGTTCACTGACCTGTTAATTGATCTCCACTTGTAGAGTTAGCTTACAATAATTGTGTTAGGAATATGCAGTGTTACATGGATCCGCGTAACATCCGCGGTGTCACCAAGGAAAGAAAGGATATGTCCGAGGTGTAACAGTTAAGGAGTGCTCCCAGCCTATGCATGCTCGTGAATATAACGGGGTTGCGCGTTCAAATCAAGCTCTTGCTGCTTTGGCTGCCGCTTGAAAACATGACCTTTGCCCCCAGGCCCTAAACAACAATCAAATAAATAAGCAAATAACATTTCGGGGTTGGGGAGAGGAGTTGTTAGTCCTACGTTAAAATCTCACTTGTTGACTCTCAGTGACTCTCCCACCGCCGGGACTAGAATACAAATGAAAATCATGGCGCACAAAATCACCAAATAAAGGTAATTAGGCCAATATTCATCGTGGATCAAGTCACGTGCTTTATGTGTGACACATAAGATACATAGAACCATGAGTGAAAACCCCAAAACGATAATTCCTAAGTATTTGTATGATAATACTGTTTAATACGTCACTATATTCGCACACTAATAATTATTTTCACTGAGATGGTAATAGAGAAGAAAATTGAAATATTATAGTGATTTATAGAGCGGTCTTGTCCGATTTATGCAAACTAAAATCCTATATTCCGCGACTTTGATTTTTGGTAGTCTTTAATATCTCATTGTGAAGACACCAAAATAAATTATTTTGTAATTTGTGGGCTGAGTCGACTGAATTAATATATTGACTGAACTATATGTATGGCGGGATGACTAAAAATGTCAAAAAAGTCTTCGTTTCTTTCCAAAATAGACCATAGTTCTATTAAACAGAACTCGACAATTAATATTTTACTCATATTTATCCGTTTGATCGATATCTCATTCGTGGCCCTAAAGTACAATGTATATTTCACGTCTAAGGCGTCAGTGAGGTATATGCATGGAGAAAATATATTGCACATTGTCAGGTATTTTACACTGTAAGAATTTAATGCAAATTTACAGCCCGAAGCACTGTATATTGTTACAGTAAATCATGTTGTAAATATTTTACACCATTTTCCAGCGCAATTCTGCACGTGTGTGGTGTAATGTTACTCTAGTCTATGTGTATTTACAGCATTGTGTGTAAAACTGTAGCGGTTTGATCATTTACAGTGCACTTTGCTGTAAATGTACACTGGTTCTCCCGGTAGATATGTAGATTTTGTTAATTTGCAGAGGAGTTAACTGATTATTTACAATGGTATATGTGAAAATATACTACTATTTTGAGTGTAAATATTAAACAGCACATCTTGTTAATCTACAGTGAAAACAACTGGTCACAAAATTGCCAGCAGTTTTCACTGTAAAATTACAGTGTATCAGATTTAGGTATTTCTCGCTGTATACTCATGGATATTTCCCTTACCCTATATGACGGTGGTCAGATTTATGTATCCATAGAGGAAACTAAAGACCATCGACAGGTAATTTATCTGCTATATAAATTATTATTTATATATTAGGCCACATCATATACTAGGTATTAAGAAATAAAAATCGAAATAATGTGTATCTTTTAACTGTATGAAGTTAGATGGTGTAATGTATTGTAAATGATTTGTGTTCAAGGCGCGCAATACACCCAATAGAACGATGATACATATTTAAGATGTCACTCCAAACTTAACATATTTTTTCCGTATAAATGGACATATATTCACCTATTGGTTCTTCAGTGTTATTACTTTTCTATTATTCTTAGTCTTGTAATGTATATATATATATATATATATATATATATATATATATATATATATATATATATATAGTCTATGTAGTCTATGTATATATATATATATATATATATATTGGGGCATAAGAATGGCTTTAAACTACAGTTTTCGTAAGGCTTTAGCAGTCAGTTTAAATTATGTACATGTAGCTTGCTGTGGTAACGTCAACGGTGAAACAATGAATAACACATCAAGAAAGGAAGGTAATATTTGACCATAAACACATAGTCTATTTCGTTGAACGCACTGATACTGAGTACTTGTGTGAACTTCATTCGGACATTTCTTCACCTTTTTTCATGCCTCTATAATAGGCCTCTGGCGATTCTCACCAACAGACTCATAAAAATGGTTGTCAAATGTATGGATCTTTCTTCACATAGGATATCTGGCAGGCACTCCTTCAAAGACACTTGGCAAGACAAGCAGAGAGCTGTAACCAACCAGCCCTGTTATAAAAAGGAGAAAACCGAAAATGAAAAGTGCTGAAGTCAAGCTACTATGTTTAAAACATATATATATGTATGTAGTCATTGAAAATAAACTCAACCAACTAAAGTATAGTCTCCATTAACTTTGTCTTGAAAGATTTTTTTTCCTGTTCATTGACAAAAATATATCCCCAATGTTTGAACATTATTTTTTTATGTGTGACCAACAGATTTATACATTAGATCTTGAAACAAATTTATGTACTGATCGCTTGATTATTTATGATTGATTCAATGATTGGTGTTTAATGCTCTGCTTGAAGTGTTTTTCACTTACGAAAACTAGTGTAAACCACCTACCTTTGCCAGGTAAAATGCAATTTTACTTCCAATAAAAGTTTTGTTCGGGTTTTGGTGGAGTTTTTTATTTTTCTCTCAATGTCAAATTCTTTAAAATCTCTCTCTTTTTATTAGCCAGAATAAGGAAAAAAAGATCTTCATACCGACCTACCCCACTTTTGGTTATGTGCTGAGTTATGTCCAACAAAGCATTTTTTTTAAGATGACTTCATGTTAATATTTTCATGTTTTCGTCTCTTCTGTGACCGGCCCGGATAGCACGGTAGAGCGTCCGCTTCGGGAGCGGTAGATCCAGGATTAATCCTGGGTGGAGTCACACCTAAGACTTTAAAAGAGGACGTTGTAATGCTTGGCGTTCAGCATGAAGGGGGATAGTGTAAAGACTGGTTGACCCATATCAGTATAATGGCGTTGGCGGGGAGGCTTACTTGCCTTCGGCAAGTCGTCTCAGTGAAGTAGCACTAGATAAAAGGGCGGTGGAAATCCGTCCTGCAACAAGGAGGTACATTACATACACCCTAAGGATTCCTTCGTCGTCATATGACTGAAAAATTGTTGAACAATTAAACCCCAAGCACTCACTCACTCGTCTCTTCTTTACCATACTGGTTGGGCCAGCACCGACATAGACATATTTAAACCAGTGATCTTATGGCAGACAAGCAAGAGAACTTTTCCTACAAGCACAACAGATCTCTCATGCAATATATCGCGACTGTGTGTCTTTCAGTTGCATTAAAATAAAGTGCACAATTCCCGGTTTTTATCAACTTCAAGTTTAGATGTTGCCATAGCATTTAGGATCTTCTCTTTCTCAGAATTTGTTGACTGGGTCACATCCAATATCCTTTTGCCGTAAGTATTTAATCCGGCCAAGAACTGTTTATCCAGGTCAATTTCTGTTCAATTCTTTCAATAGCTGCAAGAAATATTAATTAAGTTTTCTTCATTAATTATCCTTTAAATTTTCTGTAAAAAGAAAACGTTTTTTTCAGTTTCACGTATTGTCCTAATGTCCTTTCCTTTTAATATGACGCAATAACTTTAAAGAACAATACAAATACCCAAGTGATGTGGTGAAGTTAGGAACTGGTGAATTTGTGTAGATACAAATGATAAAACAGAAACAGTGGGGCCAACATACATGTTTCAGTACACGGAGACACTATTTTTAAATTATCCATGCAATAACATCTCACCTCATCTTCCGTAAACAGACAGGGATAGCTTTTTCTGATTTCATGGACTGAGGTCTGATCTGTAATGACCGCTTTCCTTCGATCTGGAAATGTCAGTTCCATACGGAAATGAATACCTGACAAATCCCGTCGTCTCTTCATAGCTTCACATTGTAACCACTGTTTGGCTCTAGTGATTGACTCGTCTTCAGTCACAGTTTGGTCAGGGAGGAAGTTTTTTATACCCCAGTGTTTTGGCTTTGAAGATCTACATGTAGGCTCATCACTGTCTACATGCACCTTTGGACCCCTTCTCGTGAGAGCCACCTCTGGAACAACTCGATCTTTGCGAAAATAATAAATAATATCAGACAAATAACAAAGAGGCACCCAAACAGTTTCCTTTTTGTTACGGGTAAGGAAGTTACACCCATGATCCAGACAGACTTATGTGGTACGGTGTATTTTTGTGTCATATTCCTCCATTTACTGGTAAATTTTATTTATTTCTGCTAAAAGATATCATTAACAACAAACCAATGTTGAATTTCTGACACTGAAATAACTATCTTGAGATCAATGAAAATACTGGCTCGAGTGGTGTTTAGCCCCGCCGTCGTGAGTTAGTCTCACTCGAGCCAGTATTTTCACTGATCTTGAGATCGTTATGTCAGCGTCAGAAATTAAATATACAGCTAACCCATATTAGTGAAAAATTATTACATTTTCTTCATATCGTGGTAATTCTTAAATGTTAATTCAAAATGAGATTTTGAGCAAAAATTTGTTTTAAATCACCAATCCCACATGTACTTTAATTTTTTCCTGAAATATATCACGTGACTGAGAAAGAGGCGAAACTAACATATAATTAACAGTAGCCTAAAGATAACATTATGGACTCGATAGCTGCGACATCGTACTTATGCATAAAACATATCAAATCCGGCATAAATAAAAGCACGTGGGTTTTATGCCTATACTTCAACACTGAGGACTTCGGCTGCACTGCAGCATTTAGCAGTCCTAGTTTTTCATCTGCACTGTATTTTTTCTAAGTTTTCGACTTGAAACTATTCCCATGTACATGTAAAAGTGTCTGAAAAATTTCCATAAATCACACAAGCCAAACAACAACAACAACATCACAAACTATTAGCTGAGACCCGTGTCTCTTACGCAAGATTGATTTTTGCATCACGAGCGACCATAGGCTCAATTTCCCAAAAATCGTGTTTCGTTCACGTGAGGTTTTGAAAAAAATCAAGCCTTGGCTGTGATGTACATATAGGTACACACTACTGGTGGAAGACCAATGGTCTGGAATTAACATTCAACTGTGCAGATGTCCATACGATTATGGCTGTTTTTGGTAACAAGCATTGAAAGCCAAGAAATCCACAAATCCCCTATCCAAGCTGTCCATGTAGGACAATTTCAAGAATGCCAGCTGAAGTAAAACCATTTTATATTTCTTTGAATGCTAACAAAAATTTATCAAAATAACACAACAAAAAAGGGTCTCCTTCAAGAGTAAAATCCCCGATTTTTAAAGTTCTTAAGTGGGGTAAGACATTGGTAAAGCCTCAATGACATCCACATGCTGGGAGGGAGAAGGAAAACGGAAAGCATAAAAACAAAAACTCAGATTTTCATATATACACTTACTGTATATGCTATCAAAAAAATCGCAAATTTAGCTGTAACAGTAACCTTAACACCGAAAGCATCTAAAGTGCCCGTTCTACTGACATCTCGCTATATACCCTTTGATCTGGAGGTATATAGGTCACATAAGGTACCCATTTATACATAAGCTTTGTGCAGGACACTACTGGCCACAATGACAGCTAGGCATGTGGTCTCAGATGGCGTTATTGCACCTTTGCTGATCCTTGGAATCTGGAAGCTTACCTGGGCAACCCATGGAATCAGCAGATTTGCAAGCCTTTTACCATCTGTCCAGCGGGTTAACAGACACCTCTAACTTTTCAATTTTATATTTTTAAGCAAAGTCTTTTTCTAACAAATTTTAAGAAATGAAGGACTGCATAAATACTCACATGGTGTATTGTGTAATTTCTTCATACAAAATATCCATCAGTGCACTGGTATGGGTCGTGTCAAGAGGTTCCTTTTTCTGGAGAGCAGCTGACAATCTATTCCTAAACTTGCTAACTGGCAAAAGAAATTGTCTCCATGCCCTCGGCCCACTGGACACAGATATGGGAGATGTTTCTTCCATACAGACATTTTCCACTTCACTGATATTGTGAGTGTCGCCATCTGCTGATGTACTTGGTTCTCCAGCTAACTTGTCGACATTTGCTGATGTACTTAGTTCCCCAGCTAACTTGTCGCCATTTACTGATGTACATGGTTCTCCAGCTAACTTGTCGCCATTTGTTGATGTACTTGGTTCTCCAGCTAACTTGTCGTCATTTGTTGATGTACTTAGATCTCCAGCTAACTTGTCGTCATTTGTTGCTGTACTTGGTTCTCCAGCTAACTTGTCGTCATTTGTTGATGTACTTGGTTCTCCACCTAACTTGTCGTCATTTGCTGATGTACTTGGTTCTCCACCTAACTTGTCGTCATTTGTTGATGTACTTAGATCTCCAGCTAACTTGTCATCATTTGTTGCTGTACTTGGTTCTCCAGCTAACTTGTCGCCATTTGCTGATGTACTTGGTTCTCCACCTAACTTGTCGTCATTTGCTGATGTACTTGGTTCTCCAGCTAACTTGTCGTCATTTGCTGATGGACATGGTTCTCCAGCTAACTTGTCGCCATTTGCTGATGTGCTTGGTTCTCCACCTAACTTGTCGTCATTTGTTGATGTACTTGGTTCTCCAGCTAACTTGTCGTCATTTGCTGGTGGACATGGCTCTCCAGCTAACTTGTCGCCATTTGTTGATATACTTGGTTCTCCAGCTAACTTGTCGCCATTTGTTGATATACTTGGTTCTCCAGCTAACTTGTCGCCATTTGCTGATGTACTTGGTTCTCCAGCTAACTTGTCGACACTTGCTGATGTACTTGGTTCTCCAGCTAACTTGTCGCCATTTGCTGATGTACTAGGTTCTCCAGCTAACTTGTCGCCATTTGCTGATGTACTTGGTTGTCCAGCTAACTTGTCGTCATTTGTTGATGTACTTGGTTCTCCACCTAACTTGTCGTCATTTGCTGATGGACATGGTTCTCCAGCTAACTTGTCGCCATTTGCTGATGTACTTGGTTCCCCAGCTAACTTGTCGCCATTTGCTGATGTACTTGGTTCTCCAGCTAACTTGTCGCCATTTGCTGATGCACTTGGTTCTCCAGCTAACTTGTCGTCATTTGCTGATGTACTTGGTTCTCCAGCTAACTTGTCGTCATTTGCTGATGGACATGGTTCTCCAGCTAACTTGTCGCCATTTGCTGATGTACTTGGTTCTCCAGCTAACTTGTCGCCATTTGCTGATGTACTTGGTTCTCCAGCTAACTTTTGACCTTCACGATGAAGAAGAGCAACATTGACTTTCTCAACATCTGGAAGATCTTCACAGGACTCCAGATCAGCCCTTTCATTATATGTGGAGTTGAAACTTTGCAGGATGAAGGTGCCATCGGATATCCCAAATTTTTCTTTTATAGCTAGCGGTAGCTCGTTCTTGGCATGAACAAATATCAACCTGCGTCGTTGGCCAAAGAGGACAAAGAACTCGTACATCTATATAAAATATGTACGCTCAAATAAGACAAACTATCCCGCACAGAGAGCATATGCCTTTTCAGGTAAGATTTATTTATTTATTTATTTGATTGGTGTTTTACGCTGTACTCAAGAATATTTCACTTATACGACGGCGGCCAGCATTATGGTGGGTGGAAACCGGGCAGAGCCCGGGGGAAACCCATGACCATCCGCAGGTTGTTGACAAACCTTCCCACGTATGGCCGGAGAGGAAGCCAACATGAGCTGGACTTGAACTCACAGCGACCGCATTGGTGAGAGACTCCTGGATCATTACGCTGCGCTAGCGCGCTAACCAGCTGAGCCACGGAGGCCTTCATTTTCAGGTAAGAAGGGAGATGTTAGTTTTAATTAAACATCCCTGACAACAATATATTTACCTCCTGTCAGAAATATAAATATAAGCAATGAATGATTTATGATAGTTTTCAACATGTGGAATTGAAATCCATAATTTTGGTGCAGTACCTTCATAATTTTAAATATAAATATGAGTGTAAATAATTTTTGCTGGACTTTCAAATTTCAAATAAAAACTTCTTGCAGTAGACTAAGCTTATATCGATACAGATTTCTCAAATTGTGACCTTTCTATAGTTTATAAGCAATTTGATACTTGTAAATATAGATTTTAACTCCAAACAACAAAGGCGAACGGGCCATATTATCTGTACATAATGTTCCACAAGACAACCGAAAACCACGTTGAAATGAATGTGTAACACGATAATGCCGAAGCAAATGAGGAAAATGTCGAGTACTAAAATCTGTTTTCCATACAGCTGTTGCATGGAAACTTTGACATATTGTATGTTATTGTCAACAGAAGCGTCAAAGAAATACACACCATTGCCTATTCGATTTTATTAACGCAGATTAATTTTGGACTATTTAGATTACACTAAACCAAAATATAAGGTGCACCAGATGTTAGGCCTACATAAGATTTCACGTTAAACAAAAACTTGGAAGATTAATGTAGCACTAATGTGGATTACTGTACGAATAAAATGAATAATTCGCCATCCAAAACGAATTTAATGCATACTACCATATATATGTAGATCACCCCATGCTTCCTACATTACATCTTTGCCTATCATGCACTATCGTCCCATGCAGTATCCATGGAAATCGACCGGTAGATCCAGGATCAATCCTTGATCGAGTCACACCTAAGACTTTAAAAGAGGAAGTTGTAACTTCCTCGCTTGGCGTTCGGCATGAAAGGGATAGTGCAACGACTGGTTGACCCGTATCAGTATAATGGCTCGGGCGGGGTGGCTTACTTGCCTTCGGTAAGTCGTCTCAGTGAAGCAGCACTAAATAAAAGAGCGGTGGAAATCCGTCCTGCAACTAGGAGGCACATGACTGAAAAATTGTTGAGTACGACGTTAAACCCCAAGCACTTTATTCAATGTGGTCAATAGGCAATTTAAATTTGTAACGCGTGATTGTTTTAAGTACATCAATCATACAGCCATGAAACCTCTCCCAGACAAACAATCGGTTTATGGTTTAGGATCATGTGTACCTTAACAATTTCGCAGAAAAAGAGATTTTTTAAAAATTCACAAAGTGTTTCGCCATGTTAATGAATGTGTCATTGTTTTAATTCCTTTTTGTGTTTGTGATAAACCCAGTGACCTGATCGGGTTTATCATGTTCTAGGATAGGCCAACATTTTTTGCATGGTTAAAAAACAGATAAAGAGCACAGGTCAAATCCGGTATTGGTGTTGGCCTATATAACAAGGTTTTATCAGGCATCTGGTGCTGAAGTCCAGGTCGTTGCCAACACGCGTAACAACAGCACATCAATATATAAACGTGGGTATCACTAAAAAATAACGGTAAGTCATTGGTATATATTGATTTATTTATTTATATATTTATTTGGTTAATATCTAACGCTGTGCTCATGATTTACTTTGTCTTCTCCCAATATGATATGCATGTGTGTGTTCATTATGCAGTCTTGGAAATATTCGTCACAAACCTAGCAAAAATCGGTGATTTAACCTCGGATACTCCGGTTTCCGCTACATGTTACACTGACCATGCACCAAGGTGAAAAAATCTTGCTTGCCGCGTTAAAATACGAAATGCAAAAAATAAATAAACAGATTATACATTTGTTTGCGGGTACGGAAAGAAACTGGAATGCCCGGAGTATGCGACCGCCCTAATGCCAGGTACCCGAAAAACATTCTGACCAATCACTCTAATTGAAGCACAGCTATATATGGCGAGAACTACTACCTCACCATTTTGGGTGGGAGGTGGGGGGGGTGGGGGGAGAGAGCCGACATGACAGTCGCACAGAGCCAGTGCTTATCAAATTTCTGAGCTTCCTATATTTTTCGCATTTGTTAAATTTAAATAAAGCAAATATTGGTCAGGAGCTGGATCAATCGCCTGTATATGTATGCCTCGTCACCGATCGGTCCTTAATCGATCAAAGTGAGTCTTTGTCGAGAGTTTGTGTTTACTTAGGAGACTTAAATAAAGAAATAAATGCCGTTGTATACTGTAATGACTCGTATTTCATGCATGTTTAAAAGATTATTTTAATGCTCGTCGCACCCATGCAGAAAATTCAGATAACTGGTCTTGCTTTCCGGCTTTATGCCTCTTTCTGACATTATGTAAAAGGACTACTCAAATATAATTTTATTATGTAATATGGTGTTCATTTCACAGAGTCGCAAATTAACGTTCGGTTAGTGGTTTTGAATGTCCTGTTTTTCTGTGTCATTTTGGGGGGTTAAAAGCCTCAATCAAGAATATTTCACATATACGACAATGGTCAGGATCACAAGGTGATGTTTCCGATTTTGTAGCCTTGATTTACAAAGACAGTATAAGAGACATTGTGTTTAGTCACCAAATAGTGGTATTATGTATGGCCTATGTACATCTTTGAAATATCTTGTGTTATAGGCAGAATGAAGGCTGTCGCTGCTCTGGTTGGCCTCTCCCTAATCACTCTGGTCTACCTGTCCATGGTGACAGTGGTAGATACAGCATGCGCAAACGAAAATTTGTTTATGTGTGAAAAAAGCTGTCTCAGTATATGCGATACGATTTTCGACACATGTCCCCAGAGCGGATGCGAGAAACGTAACCCACCACCCAAGCAAGGGGGGAGGGGTAAAAGAGAGATTGGAAGATCTGTGTATCGAAATATCCGAGATGACGAAGACCCAAATGTGGGACTCACGGCAAAGGATCCCTCTGCCCAAAAATCTGTTCAGTCTCACGTGGGATGTGGGTGCCGACCGAACTACAAGTCCCAGTACATCTCCACTACTGCCAGCTTGGAGGTGGCTAGAAAGTACAACAGAAACAATCGAATCGTCCGGATCAATGTACGCGTGGCACGTAACAACCGCTGCAAATTCGTGGACCTAACCGATGGTGGACAGCTGAAGGGACTGGCGAGAAACTTTGCCAAGGCCTCACAAGAGATCCTAATCTACGACTGCACCATACCCAGGGCAGCCATAACCATCGTGGCCTAATTATGAGCTATTAATTGCAAGAAATATCCTCACAACAGACCCTGATCTACGACTGCATTATACCCAGCGCGTCCATATCCACAGCGGACTAATCATGCGCCTTTTATAGTAAGTAATAGCTTTCGCAAACGTCTGCTCAACAATTGTGTGCAAGTGACTAGATACAGCCATACAAATAACGCATTTTCATACAGAGATAATATTAATTAATATTCTATATAAAATACTGCTTGGCAAAGTCTGTGAATCTTGCAAGTATATAACAGTCATACGAATTAAAAACGGTTTAAGTTGCAAACGATGTTAAAAAATATACTTTAGAAATTGTTAGAAAAGTTAGAAGAAATCAATTTTGGTAGCACACTGCAGCCTTATCGAGGCGAAATTCTACATGTTTTACGTGTAAACATGTTTAGTTTAAACTTGAAAGCATTTGTAGTAACACATGTAGCATATATGTGTCTTAATTGTCAAGAGACCATTCCTTTCTATAGATTTGTATTTGTATTGTACTATAGTCAGTATAAGTATTTTGTTCCGTTTATAAACACTACTTGCCTTTCGTTCTATACGTCATGTATTGGGGTTAATATCGAGACAGAACCGTTGTTACTATCAATAAAAGAGGAACAGAACGAATAAATACCGCTTATCAAGTACCAAAATGTCTCACATTGTTATTGATTTTCTTTAATTGCTGGAGAGAGGGGCCGTGGTCTGTGTGCTTGCGTTTCAACCCTTAAGACTCGCGAAGAGTGGGTTCAAAACCGGTCTTGGGAGGAGAATGTTATTAAGCTAAGAGGGGGGGGGGGGGGGTGCGAGTGATAACGTGTGACCATTTGCGTAGTCTAACCTTCGTGTGACCATTTGCATAGTCTAACCTTCGTGCAGCAGTTTGCGTAGTGTAACGTTCGTTGAAGTCTTCTACTAATATGGCAGATAGATCTATGCGCCATCTATGGGCAGACTGTCAGTAAATTCCTAAATGTCGATGGTTATCACGGACACTCCAGGTTCCTCCAGCCATAAATCCAACGTATAAATAATGTCGTATGAGCATAAGACAATTAGTAACGCTTCACTGTGGTGAAGCGCTTACAAATGCACAAGGCACATGCATACTAAAGTATGCATCGTTCATGGGTATATACATTTCCTTGCAAACTGCCGGCCCCCATACCTCAGTTGGTAGAGCGCCCGCTTCGGGGCTGTTGATCCATGCAGGGGGTCCATGGGGTAACGCCTAAGACTTTGAAAGAGGAAGTTGTAACTTGCTCGCATGGTGTTCGGCATAAAAGGGATAGTGCAATGACTGATTGACCCGTATCAGTATAATGGCTCGGGCGGGGCAGCTTATATGCCTTCGGTAAGGCGTCTCAGTGAAGCAGCAGATAGTAGAGCAGTGGAAATCCGTCCTGCAACAAGGAGGCGCATCACAAACACTCTTTTGACTTCGTCGTCATATGACTGAAAAATTGTTGAACAATTAAACCCCAAGCACTCACTCACTCGTCTCTTCTTTACCATACTGGTTGGGCCAGCACCGACATAGACATATTTAAACCAGTGATCTTATGGCAGACAAGCAAGACAACTTTTCCTACAAGCACAACAGATCTCTCATGCAATATATCGCGACTAAGTGTCTTTCAGTTGCATTAAAATAAACTGCACAATTCCCAGTTTTTATCAACTTCAATTTTAGATGCTGCCATAGCATTTAGGATCTTCTCTTTCTCAGAATTTGTTGACTGGGTCACATCCAATATCCTTTTGCCGTAAGTATTCAATCCGGCCAAGAACTGTTTATCCAGGTCAATTTCTGTTCAATTCTTTCAATAACTGCAAGAAATATTAATTAAGTTTTCTTCATTAATTATCCTTTAAATTTTCTGTAAAAAGAAAACGTTTTTTTTCAGTTTCACGTATTGTCCTAATGTCCTTTCCTTTTAATATGACGCAATAACTTTAAAGAACAATACAAATACCCAAGTGATGTGGTGAAGTTAGGAACTGGTGAATTATGTAGATACAAATGATAAAACAGAAACAGTGGGGCCAACATACATGTTTCAGTACACGGAGACACTATTTTTAAATTATCCATGCAATAACATCTCACCTCATCTTCCGTAAACAGACAGGGATAGCTTTTTCTGATTTCATGGACTGAGGTCTGATCTGTAATGACCGCTTTCCTTTGGTCGGGAAATGTCAGTTCCATACGGAGATGAATACCTGACAAATCCCGTCGTCTCTTCATAGCTTCACATTGTAACCACTGTTTGGCTCTAGTGATTGACTCGTCTTCAGTCACAGTTTGGTCAGGGGGGAAGTTTTTTATACCCCAGTGTTTTGGCTTTGAAGATCTACATGTAGGCTCATCACTGTCTACATGCACCTTTGGACCCCTTCTCGTGAGAGCCACCTCTGGAATAACTCGATCTTTGCGAAAATAATAAATAATATCAGACAAATAACTAAGAGGCACCCAAACAGTTTCCTTTTTGTTACGGGTAAGGAAGTTACACCCATGATCCAGACAGACTTATGTGACACGGTGTATTTTTGTGTCATATTCCGCCATTTACTGGTAAATTTTATTTATTTCTGCTAAAAGATATCATAACAACAAACCAGTGTTGAATTTCTGACACTGAAATAACTATCTTGAGATCAACGAAAATACTGGCTCGAGTGGTGTTTAGCCCCGCCGTCGTGAGTTAGTCTCACTCGAGCCAGTATTTTCACTGGTCTTGAGATCGTTATGTCAGCGTCAGAAATTAAATATACAGCTAACCCATATTAGTGAAAAATTATTACATTTTCTTCATATCGTGGTAATTCTTAAATGTTAATTCAAAATGAGATTTTGAGCAAAAATTTGTTTTAAATCACCAATCCCACATGTACTTTAATTTTTTCCTGAAATATATCACGTGACTGAGAAAGAGGCGAAACTAACATATAATTAACAGTAGCCTAAAGATAACATTATGGACTCGATAGCTGCGACATCGTACTTATGCATAAAACATATCAAATCCGGCATAAATAAAAGCACGTGGGTTTTATGCCTATACTTCAACACTGAGGACTTCGGCTGCACTGCAGCATTTAGCAGTCAAAGTTTTTCATCTGCACTGTATTTTTTCTAAGTTTTCGACTTGAAACTATGCCCATGTACATGTAAAAGTGTCTGAAAAATTTCCATAAATCACACAAGCCAAACAACAACAACAACATCACAAACTATTAGCTGAGACCCGTGTCTCTTACGCAAGATTGATTTTTGCATCACGAGCGACCATAGGCTCAATTTCCCAAAAATCGTGTTTCGTTCACGTGAGGTTTGAAAAAATCAAGCCTTGGCTGTGATGTACATATAGGTACACACTACTGGAGGAAGACCAATGGTCTGGAATTAACATTCAACTGTGCAGATGTCCATACGATTATGGGCTGTTTTTGGTAACAAGCATTGAAAGCCAAGAAATCTACAAATCCCCTGTCCAAGCTGTCCATGTAGGACAATTTCAAGAATGCCAGCTGAAATAAAACCATTTTATATTTCTTGGAATGCTAACAAAAATTTGTCAAACTAACACACCAAAATAGGGTCTCTTTCAAGAGTAAAATCTCCGATTTTTATAGTTCCTAAGTGGGGATAAGACATTGGTAGAGCCTCAATGACATCCACATGCTGGGAGGGAGAAGGAAAAACGGAAGCATAAAAAGCTTTGTGCAGGGGCACTACTGGCCACAATGACAGCTAGGCATGTGGTCTCAGATGGCGTTATTGCACCTTTGCTGATCCTTGGAATCTGGAAGCTTACCTGGGCAACCCATGGAATCAGCAGATTTGCAAGCCTTTTACCATCTGTCCAGCGGGTTAACAGACACCTCTAACATTTCAATTTTATATTTTTGAACAAAGTCTTTTTCTAACAAATTTTAAAAATGAAGGACTGCATAAATACCCACATGGTGTATTGTTAATTTCTTCATACAAAATATCCATCAGTGCACTGGTATGGGTCTTGTCAAGAGGTTCCTTTTTCTGGAGAGCAGCTGACAATCTATTCCTAAACTTGCTAACTGGCAACAGAAATTGTCTCCATGCCCTCGGCCTACTGGGCACAGATATGGGAGATGTTTCTTCCATACAGACATTTTCCACCTCACTGATATTGTGAGTGTCGCCATTTGCTGATGTACTTGGTTCTCCACCTAACTTGTCGTCATTTGCTTGATGTGCTTGGTTCTCCACCTAACTTGTCGCCATTTGTTGATGTACTTAGTTCTTCAGCTAATTTGTCGCCATTTGCTGATGTACTTGGTTCTCCAGCTAACTTGTCGTCATTTGCTGATGTACTTGGTTCTCCAGCTAACTTGTCGCCATTTGCTGATGTGCTTGGTTCTCCAGCTAACTTGTCGTCATTTGTTGATGTACTTGGTTCTCCAGCTAACTTGTCGTCATTTGCTGGTGGACATGGTTCTCCAGCTAACTTGTCGCCACTTGCTGATGTACTTGGTTTCTCCAGCTAACTTGTCGCCATTTGTTTGATGAAATTGATTCTCCAGCTAACTTGTCGCATTTGTTGACGTACTTGGTTCTCCAGCTAACTTGTCGTCATTTGCTGATGGACATGGTTCTCCAGCTAACTTGTCGCATTTGCTGATGTACTTGGTTCTCCAGCTAACTTGTCGTCATTTGCTGATGTACTTGGTTCTCCAGCTACTTGTCGTCATTTGCTGATGTACTTGGTTCTCCAGCTAACTTGTCGTCATTTGCTGATGGACATGGTTCTCCAGCTAACTTGTCGTCATTTGCTGATGTACTTGTTCTCCAGCTAACTTGTCGTCATTTGCTGATGTACTTGGTTCTCCAGCTAACTTGTCGCCATTTGCTGATGTACTTGGTTCTCCAGCTAACTTGTCGTCATTTGCTGATGTACTTGGTTCTCCAGCTAACTTGTCGTCATTTGCTGATGGACATGGTTCTCCAGCTAACTTGTCGCCATTTGCTGATGTGCTTGGTTCTCCAGCTAACTTGTCGCCATTTGCAGATGTACTTGGTTCTCCAGCTAACTTTTGACTTCACGATGAAGAAGAGCAACATTGACTTTCTCAACATCTGGAAGATCTTCACAGGACTCCAGATCAGCCCTTTCATTATATGTGGAGTTGAAACTTTGCAGGATGAAGGTGCCATCGGATATCCCAAATTTTTCTTTTATAGCTAGCGGTAGCTCGTTCTTGGCATGAACAGATATCAACCTGCGTTGTTGGCCAAGAAAACAAAGAACTCGTACATCTATATAAAATATGTACGCTCAAATAAGACAAACTATCCCGCACAGAGAGCATATGCCTTTTCAGGTAAGATTTATTTATTTATTTATTTATTTATTTGATTGGTGTTTTACGCTGTACTCAAGAATATTTCACTTATACGACGGCGGCCAGCATATGGGTGGGTGGAAGACCGGGCAGAGCCCGGGGAAACCCACGACCATCCGCAGGTTGTTGACAGACCTTCCCACGTATGGCCGGAGAGGAAGCCAACATGAGCTGGACTTGAACTCACAGCGACCGCATTGGTGAGAGACTCCTGGGTCATTACGCTGCGCTAGAGCGCTAACCAGCTGAGCCACGGAGGCCTTCATTTTCAGGTAAGAAGGGAGATGTTAGTTTTAATTAAACATCCCTGACAACAATATAACTAACTCCTGTCAGAAATATAAATATAAGCAATGAATGATTTATGATAGTTTTCAACATGTGGAATTGAAATCCATAATTTTGGTGCAGTACCTTCATAATTTTAAATATAAATATGAGTGTAAATAATTTTTGCTGGACTTTCAAATTTCAAATAAAAACTTCTTGCAGTAGACTAAGCTTATATCGATACAGATTTCTCAAATTGTGACCTTTCTATAGTTTATAAGCAATTTGATACTTGTAAATATAGATTTTAACTCCAGACAACAAAGGCGACGGGCCATATTATCTGTACATAATGTCCACAAGACAACCGAAAACCACGTTGAAATGAATGTGTAACACGATAATGGCCGAAGCAAATGAGGAAAATGTCGAGTACTAAAATCTGTTTTCCATACAGCTGTTGCATGGAAACCTTTGACATATTGTATGTTATTGTCAACAGAAGCGTCAAAGAAATACACACCATTGCCTATTCGATTTTATTAACGCAGATTAATTTTGGACTATTTAGATTACACTAAACCAAAATATAAGGTGCACCAGATGTTAGGCCTACATAAGATTTCAAGTTAAACAAAAACTTGGAAGATTAATGTAGCACTAATGTGGATTACTGTACGAATAAAATGAATAATTCGCCATCCAAAACGAATTTAATGCATACTAGCATATATATGTAGATCACCCCATGCTTCCTATATTACATCTTTGCCTATCATGCACTATCGTCCCATGCAGTATCCATGCAAATCGACCGGTAGATCAGGATCAATCTTGATCGAGTCACACTAAGACTTTAAAAGAGGAAGTTGTAACTTCCTCGCTTGGCGTTCGGCATGAAAGGGATAGTGCAACGACCGGTTGACCCGTATCAGTATAATGGCTCGGGCGGGGTGGCTTACTTGCCTTCGGTAAGTCGTCTCAGTGAAGCAGCACTAAATAAAAGAGCGGTGGAAATCCGTCCTGCAACTAGGAGGCACATGACTGAAAAATTGTTGAGTACGACGTTAAACCCCAAGCCTTTATTCAATGTGGTCAATAGGCAATTTAAATTTGTAACGCGTGATTGTTTTAAGTACATCAATCATACAGCCATGAAACCTCTCCCAGACAAACAATCGGTTTATGGTTTAGGATCATGTGTACCTTAACAATTTCGCAGAAATAGAAATTTTAAAAATTCACAAAGTGTTTCGCCATGTTAATGAATGTGTCATTGTTTTAATTCCTTTTGTGTTTGTGATAAACCCAGTGACATGATCGGGTTTATCATGTTCTATGATAGGCCAACATTTTTTGCATGGGTTAAAAAAACAGATAAAGAGCACAGGTCAAATCCGGTATTGGTGTTGGCCTATATAACAAGGTTTTCCCTGGCATCTGTTGCAGAAGTCCTGGTCGTTGCCACACGCGTAACAACAGCACATCAATATATGAACGTGGGTATCACAAAAATAACGGTAAGTCATTGGTATATATTTATTTATTTATTTATTTATTCATATATTTATTTGGTTAATATCTAACGCTGTGCTCATGATTTACTTTGTCTTCTCCCCAATCTGATATGCATGTGTGTGTTCATTATGCATTCTTGGAAAAATTCGTCACAAACCTAGCAAAAATCGGTGATTTAACCTCGGATACTCCGGTTTCCGCTACATATTACACTGACCATGCACCAAGGTGAAAAAATCTTGCTTGCCGCGTTAAAATACGAAATGCAAAAAATAAATAAACAGATTATACATTTGTTTGGGGGTACGAAGAAACTGGAATGCCCAGAGTATGCGACCGCCCTAATGCCAGGTACCCGAAAACATTCTGACCAATCACTCTAATTGAAGTACAGCTATATATGGCGAGAACTACTACCTCACCAATTGGGGGGGGGGGGGGAGGAGGAGCCGACCATGACAGTCGCACAGAGCCAGTGCTAATCAAATTTCTGAGCTTCTATATTTTTCGCATTTGTTAAATTTAAATAAAGCAAATATTGGTCAGGGCTGGATCAATCGCCTGTATATGTAAAGCCTCGTCACCGATCGGTCCTTAATCGATCAAAGAGAGTCTTTGTCGGGAGTTGTGTTTACTTAGGAGACTTAAATAAAGAAATTAAATATGGTTGTATACTGTAATGACTCGTATTTTATGCATGTTTAAAAGGTTATTTTAATGCTCGTCGCACCCATGCAGAAAATTCAGATAACTGTCTTGCTTTCCGGCTTTATGCTCTTTCTGACATTATGTAAAAGGACTACTCTTCAAATACAATTTATTATGTAAATATCGTGTTAATTTTACAGAGTCGCAAATTAACGTCCCGGTTAGTGGTTTTGAATGTCCTGTTTTCTGTGTTCATTTTGGGGGGTTGAAAGCCTCACTCAAGAATATTTCACATATACGACAATGGTCAGGATCACAGGTGATGTTTCCGATTGTGTAGCCTTGATTTACAAAGACAGTATAAGAGACATTGTGTTTAGTCACCAAACAGTGGGATGTACATCTGTGAAATATCTTGTGTTGTAGGCAGAATGAAGGCTGTCGCTGCTCTGGTTGGCCTCTCCCTGATCACTCTGGTCTACCTGTCCATGGTGACAGTGGTAGATACCGCATGCGCAAACGAAAATTTGTTATGTGTGGAAAAAGCTGTCTCAGTATATGCAATACGATTTTCGGACACATGTCCCCAGAGCGGATGCGAGAAACGTAACCCACCACCCAAGCAGGGGGGAGGGGTAAAAGAGAAATTGGAAGATTTGTGTATCGAAATATTCGAGATGACGAGACCCAAATGTGGGACTCACGGCAAAAGATCCGTCTGCCAAAAAATCTGTTCAGTCTCACGTGGGATGTGGGTGCCGACCGAACTACAAGTCCCAGTACATCTCCACTACTGCCAGCTGGAGGTGGCTAGGAAAGTACAACAGAAACAATCGAATCGTCCGGATCAATGTACGCGTGGCACGTAGCAACCGCTGCAAATTCGTGGACCTAACCGATGGTGGAGAGTTGAAGGGACTGGCGAGAAACTTTGCCAAGGCCTCACAAGAGATCCTAATCTACGACTGCACCATACCCAGGGTAGCCATAACCATCGTGGCCTAATTATGAGCTTTTAATTGCAAGTAATATCCTCACAATATACCCTGATCTACGACTGCATTATACCCAGCGCGTCCATATCCACAGTGGACTAATCATGCGCCTTTTATAGTAAGTAATAGCTTTCGCAAACGTCTGCCTCAACAATTGTGTACAAGTCACTAGATACAGCCATACAAATAAAGCATTTTCATACGGAGATAATATTAATTAATATTCTATATAAAATACTGCTTGGCAAAGTTTGTGAATCTTGCAAGTATATAACAGTCATACGAATTAAAAACGGTTTAAGTTGCAAACGATGTTAAAAAATATACTTTAGAAATTGTTAGAAAAGTTAGAAGAAATCAATTTTGTAGCACACTGCAGCCTTATCGAGGCGAAATTCTACATGTCTTACGTGTAAACATGTTTAGTTTAAACTTGAAAGCATTTGTAGTAACACATGTAGCATATATGTGTCTTAATTGTCAAGAGACCATTCCTTTCTAAGATTGTATTTGTATTGTACTATAGTCAGTATAAGTATTTTGTTCCGTTTATAAACACTACTTGCCTTTCGTTCTATACGTCATGTGTTGGGGTTAATATCGAGACAGAACCGTTGTTACTATCCATAAAAGAGGAACAGAACGAATAAATGCCGCTTATCAAGTACCAAAATGTTTCACATTGTTATTGATTTTCTTTAATTGCTGGAGAGAGGGGCCGTGGTCTGTGTGCTTGCGTTTCAACCCCTAAGACACGCGAAGAATGGGTTCAAAACCGGTCTTGGGCGGAGAATGTTATTAAGCTAAGGGGGGGGGGGGGGGGTGCGAGTGATAACGTGTGACCATTTGCGTGTAATCTAACCTTCGTGTGACCATTTGCGTAGTCTAACCTTCTTGTAACCATTTGCGTAGTCTAACTCATAGTGTGACCATTTGCGTAGTCTAACTCATAGTGTGACCATTTGTGTAGTCTAACCTTCGTGCAGCAGTTTGCGTAGTGTAACGTTCGTTGAAGTCTTCTACTAATATGGCAGACAGATCTATGCGCCATCTATGGGCAGACTGTCAGTAAATTGCTAAATGTCGGCGGTTATCACGGACACTCCAGGTTCCTCCGGCCATAAATCCAACGTATAAATAATGTCGTATGAGCATAAGACAATTAGTGGTGTGGCGCTTACAAATGTACAAGGCACATGCATACTAAAGTATGCATCGTTCATGGGTATGTACATTTCCTTGCAAACTGCCGGCCCCCATACCTCAGTTGGTAGAGCGCCCGCTTCGGGGCTGTTGATCCATGCAGGGGGTCCATGGGGTAACGCCTAAGACTTTGAAAGAGGAAGTTGTAACTTCCTCGCATGGCGTTCGGCATAAAAGGGATAGTGCAACGACTGATTGACCCGTATCAGTATAATGGCTCGGGCGGGGCAGCTTATATGCCTTCGGTAAGGCGTCTCAGTGAAGCAGCAGGTAGTAGAGCAGTGGAAATCCGTCCTGCAACAAGGAGGCGCATTACAAACACTCTTTTGACTCCGTCGTCATACGACTGAAAAATTGTTAAGTATGACGGTAAGCCCCAAGCACTTACTCACCCATTAGTTAGATCGTTATAGCTTGAGAAGCGTAATACGTTACTGCTGAATGGACAGTATCTCGCTGGCTGTGTATCATATAGTCATTATATTAAGGGAATTATTTAACATTTCAAAAAACGATCAAAAGTCAAAATTGCTACCTGTACCTTGGGTCATCAGGTTGTTATTATTTTGGCTTCGCGTGAGACAATCACCCACTGACAATAGACAACAAGATTATTTACAGTGACATGTGTACTAGCGGTATACACATATATACACAAGTTACTGTGGATGTGTTAAATGAATTGCACTGTTTGTGTACTGCTGGTACACAAAATATGTGTAGGTGTGCATTTCTACCACATTTCTAGTACAAAGTAGTTTTCAGATAGTACGGCGTAAAACATCAGTCAAATAAATAAATATACACATAGTCCTTCAAGGTTAAGTTCAAATGTACTTACCTAATTCTAAACTACCAGGCAAAAGAAAGGTTTCACCCACTTCTTGAGCCCATGAAACAAAAACAAAGTCAGATATAAGAATTAAGAAGATTGGTTTATAAACAGGAATCATTGTGAAATATTCTCTCAAAAAGGCTTTAAAATATTGGCATTCAACTGGCCACAAAACACAATGAAAGAGACAAGGGGTCAGAAGAAAAAATTACACAAATGTAAAGTTAACTGGCAAGTGCATGTAAAGTTACAGTATCCACAGAAATGAAGGACTACAGTCATCAGTAGCGAGTGTGGCCACCCTGGGCATCAATGCATGCAAGCACACGCCTCCGTATTGACGTCGTCCGTCGCCGGATGACGTCAGCTGGGGTAACGTTCCATAGGTTTAACAGAGCTTGCTCAAGTTCCTGTTGGTTAGTTGGAGGAGGCACCAACTGTCTTAAACGGCGGTCAAGGTGATCCCAGAGATGGTCAATGGGGTTCATGTCTGGTGAGTTGGCTGGCCAGGGCAACACGATGACGTTTGCGGTCTCGAGGTAGTCTGTAAAAATGCGGGCAGTGTGAAGTCTTGCGTTGTCGTGTTGCAAGATCGATCCTTTTGGCTGTCATTAAAGGAAAGGAACGACGACAGGTCTCAGTACCTCATCAAGGTATCGCTGGCCAGTCAGATTACCTCGCACAATAACCAGCTGCGTCTTCATTTGGTCACAAATCCCTCCCCAAACCATGACGCCTCCGCCTCCAAACGGATAAACCTCTCTTACGCAGTTTGGCGCGAGACGCTCGCCTCTTCGTCGGAAAACTCGAACTCTGCCATCGTTCCTGAATAGACAGAACCTGCTCTGGTCTGTAAACAGCACTCTCGCCCAGTCACGTCGCTGCCACCGACGTACAATACGTGCCCATCGCAATCTGCGTTGACGGTGTAAAAGGGTCAAGGCCATCCTACGGATGGGGCGGTAAGGTCGTAAACCAGCTGAACGAAGACGACGCAGTGTTGTCCTGGGGCTGATGACATGGCCTAGTGCCGTCCCCGCTGTTGACGTCGCCGTGACGAATCGGTTTCGGAGGTGGATCTGCCGGATGTAGCGATCTTGAGCCGCAGTTTTTACCCTCGGTCTTCCCGATCTTGGTCTGTCTTGGGTCTGGCCTGTCTGCTGATAGCGTATCAAAAACCTCCTGATGGTGGTTTGGCTGCAGTTGAACGTTCTTGCAATGTGACGTTGCGAGACTCCCATGGTGGACATACCGATGGCCTGGTCTCGTTGCACTTACGTAAGTCTTGGCATACTGTTGGTGTTTTTTCGGTCACTGAATGTCTGCTCTTTCGAGCAAGAGTATTTATGCAACATTACCGCACGTGCATCACGAGCCATGCCTCAAAAGGACGTTTTGCATGTTATCGCAATTTCACAATTCCAATTGCTGCGTTCGTGACGATGCGTTCTGGTAGAGGAAACGATGCAGTCATACACCATGTCCTGCTTAGAATCAAATCCGGAACCGCGCTTTTATTTTTTTTATGACAAAAAATACGGTGAAACCTTTCTTTTGCCTAGTAGTTTATATACGTTGTGCCTTCACACCACCAATGATACCACACGATAGTCAGACCGAAAGACTTAATTAAAATGAACGTTAATAAAATTAGATAAATAAAAAAAAGCCAAAAAAAACAGCAATACATGAAATCAAAAGAGATTCTATGATACTACTAATTGGAGCACAAACAACTATGTCCAAAGGATTCACAGCCATGATACCTGAAGGCTTGTTTCTTTTTCTTAAATTTTAAACATTTTTCGCCATTTTAACGTCTTATTTGTTACACACGAACGATTCTATAGCTCTAGTGGTTTAAACGGTACAACAGTGGTCTTCGGTGCACGGTAAGGAAAATGGCGTTTGAATCTATTTCCTCGCAAAGTAACGATAAACTGATAGTCAGACAACCGTTGATTCACCTGATTATAATGTATCTAAGACTATTTGTCAGAGGCCTTGGTCACGATTACATGCTATAACAACATAAAGAAGTAATTAAAGTATCAAGAGAAAATTATTTAGCCTACAGCGGAAATAAATTACGTTGTATAACCAGTATATTTTTTCTCTTTTTTCCCTAACTGTTATGTTTAGGCTAAACCCACAGATTCCTAAAGTTAACATCACTGTTATTTGATACCGTGTTTTAATTTTTTACTTATATGACTGTGACCAGATTTATGTGTGGACGAAACCAGAACAACCGAACAAAACCATGTACCGACTTTCTCCAGGTACCTGACAAAAGTGTTCACTTAAAGTCACAGCAGAGGGAGGGAGAGTTGGATTCCACGCGACCTGATAGGTCAATGTGCTATCGGCTATCCTGAGAGCGGAACAAGCTTGCACATTCTGTTTATGTTGCGAGTGTATGTCAATTGTTCCACACGCTGGCTGGCTGGTTGATCAGCTCTTTGACTGGTTGGTTGGCCAGTT